>NC_080171.1:16625662-16887285 GCF_950295315.1 Erinaceus europaeus | reverse complement strand
AAGTTTAGAGGCTATAGTGCCAAGACCTCTGGGCATCGTAGAAGTCTATAAACCTGTCAGTACTTGAAACTCGGTACAGCCCGATATAAGCTACCGTTCAAGTTCTTGACCAGCCTTCTGCTTTGCTCTTGGTAAATGCAGTGCGGAGCTGGCTAAGGATTTGCTTTTTGAATGCTCTGTATCCACAGAGAGCCTCGAACCAAACACCTGTATTCCAACATTTTACACAGCCCTCCAGTGTTCAGGAGAGCTGGCTACATCCTGTCCCTGGGTGCCCTCTAAGGAAAGCCAGGTGCCACTGAGTCAGGCCTGAGGAGGCAGTTGCTTCTGTCACAAGGCAGCCAGCCAGCAGGTAGCACAGGGCATTCTGCATTAAACCAACATACTTTGTTGTTGCTTCCAGGGCGGCAGAAGAAGCCTTTGTAAACGACATTGACGAGTCGTCCCCTGGCACTGAATGGGAACGGGTGGCCCGTCTGTGTGACTTTAACCCCAAGTCCAGCAAGCAGGCCAAAGACGTCTCCCGCATGCGCTCTGTCCTCATCTCCCTCAAGCAGGCCCCCTTGGTGCACTGAAGAGCCACCCTGTGGAAACACTACATCTGCAATATCTTAATCCTACTCAGTGAAGCTCTTCACAGTCATTGGATTAATTATGTTGAGTTCTTTTGGACCAAACCTTTTGTCTTTAGAGTTGATCATTGTTTGTGATTGCATGTTTCCTCAACTGTGTTCTCCCTGGCATTCAGAGAGGAGGGAGAGGCGGCAGAGGGAGGGGGAGAGGAGGGAGGGAGGGAGGGAAGCCTCCCTACGGTGGCCTCAACCTGTGCTTTTGTGCATTATTCTGAGAATAAAATTTCTGTTTCAAGCAATAAACACGCATCTTCTTTATTGACTTCAACATGTGCTGTACTTTAAAGTGAGGTTGGAAGAGACAAAGAATTTTCCTTTTGTCACTCGTAGGACTGAGCAGGTATAGTCACTGGGCATCTCTCTGCCCCCGCCTTGAGCTAAAATAGAGCCTGGGTTCTTTCCTACTGTCTGGTAGGAGTCTGTGGAGGTGTTTCTTGCCCACTTACCAGAGCGGGGAGGCCCTCACCAAGCTAGACACTTCCTCCCAGATGACTTTTCTCACTGTCCTGGTCTTTAGGGGTTTGGATGATACGCTGCAGCAGGGACAGGCCGTACTTGCTCCTCAGTGTTCAGCCGTTAAGCCCAAGTCAGGGTGGCATTGCTGAGTGGCTGATCCATTATTCTGGAATCCTGTGGCACATGGGGAGGGGTCTGAGCCGTCCTTAGCTCTGTACTTATGTTTCTACCGCCACATCCTACCTACTTCGAGACATTGCTAGCCTAGGCATGGATGCTCACGTTCTCTTACACGTGCGGTAGACACAAATCACACAGTACAAATATAGAACATTTCCATCAAAACTCTGAGCTGCTGTTCAAAAAATATATATGTATATATATATATGCACTGCCAAAATACAAACCCAGGGCTCTGCTGTGACCAGTTACCCTCTATCCTCCCTCCTAGGTTTCTCACCGGGCTGACTCATACTGCTATGAGCACTGCTCATCTCCCAGCTCTTTTCTGGCCGCTGCTGTAAGCAAGCAAATCCCTTAGTTGTTTGCCATGTGGGACTTTGAGGCTTTGCCACTGAAAATGTCATGACACTGGCAACTTACCTTTTGGTGTCACCTGGCCTAGTCTTAGCTCCCACATCACAGACAAAGGCAGGTTTGTTTTGATTTCCTATTTCAGTCAGGCAGTAGCTGGATAATATGACAAAAGTGTTGCTGCCTGGTTTCCAGAAAGCTAGGTCTTAAGTGGCAACGGGAACACTCACTGGTTGTCTTTGATCCACGCTGTAAAAAAACAAAAAAGCCTACTGTTTTGAAACCTCCATGTGTGAACACAAGCTAAACAAGCCCACATAGATCAAATGGAGGGACT
The DNA here is from genome assembly GCF_950295315.1 of Erinaceus europaeus. Lineage (NCBI taxonomy): Eukaryota > Metazoa > Chordata > Mammalia > Eulipotyphla > Erinaceidae > Erinaceus > Erinaceus europaeus. The sequence goes on along the minus strand of NC_080171.1, from coordinate 16,885,326 downwards.
CTGGACTAGCCAGAAAGCGTTGCTGAGCCAGCCAGTTCCTAGAAGCAGCTCAGCCACCTGCGGTCTGTCCTAGCTCCAGCCACTCTGCAGATGTACCAGACGCACTGTCAGATCACCGCGCAGCTTTCTCCAGTTCCTAACCACAGAACCCCGAGAAAGAAAACTAGAGTTTTATTAAGCCTCTTGAATTTTGAGGTGGTCTTTTAACTCATCAGAGTAATTTGGGATAGTTTCTAAAGCCTGTTTTTCCCTTTAGAAAGTGGAGGAAGTTGGTCCAGGGTTGAATATTCAAACATTTGGTTTCAAACTTTGCTTTATTATGTCAAATTTTAAATGTTATATATAACAATGCCTTCTGTTTTCTTGTTGAGAAATCAGTATTACTGATAGATGTCAAGTTATATGACTTTTCAAAAAAGTAAGCGATCATACGAATGTCTTCAAGAAGGGAAATGTTTTTAGCCAATTAAAAATAAAACAAAATACAAAATTTCCACAAGGAAGTGTATTTTTTCTTTAGAATTTATCTCCACAATAACAAAATGTTCACATTAAAATAAATTAAGGTGTGATTATGAAATTACATTGGACTATATTAGCCTTTCCTTGAATTTAATAAAACCCAAGATTTGGTTTTTAGATCCAGTTATCACCCTTCCAAGTATTTGGTAAGAAACGTAGCAATGCAATTGTCTAAAGTAGAGTCATTAAAGATTTCACCAAGGAGCAACCAATGACACATCCTGTCACAGACACTGATGGCCAGGCAAACGAGCTTCTTCCCCGGGAGCAACAAGGAATGTGAACAGAACCAGAACCTGGAGTTCATTTCGGGGCTGGTAGGGTTCTGGAAGTCAGTCAGCCTTTCTTACATGAACCTGGCTCGAAGAAAGCAGTTCAAATGCAGTCATAGATTCTTCCACTTTTCTATGCTAACACTGAAACAGTATATTGTAGAACTTGAGTTTTGCTAGAATAATCTGAGGGAAAAAAAACGCTTTTTCAGATCATCTCAAAGTACTCATGGAACTCGATACTAAATACTGGACTGACAGAATTTCCACAGCGTAGAGGAATATTTGATAACCACAGAGAAGATCAAGAATATATCAAGTCATCTGCAAATGAGATATTCTTATTAAAGCTTTTGATGGCCGATAGTGAATTATAATATTCACAGATGAAAGGTTTGAAATAAAAGGCTGTATGCCTTAGCAGTAACAGCAGAAAGGAACCTGGGCTCAAGCCCTGTCTGTCTCTAAGACTTAATTTTAGTCATAAGCTTTAGGTCTATCACACACATACACACGAATCTTAGTTTGGGATCTATTACATGGGAGTTAAAATACCTGCTTCACAGACTAAGAGTTCACAGTCATCTCTACGAAGCACCGGGTGCAGTGAGACACCCAGCAAGCACTTGATAAACGGAAGCGGCTAGAATCCCTTCCACACCGTGGCTGGTAGCAGTTCTGGTCTTTGCATCCAGCACAGAACTTTACTGAGCCAGAGCAGACTCAGCAATGTGAGCTCTTAAGTGTGACCCACACAAGCTCTGCCTTAATAGACGCTCCAGGCCTCCTCCACATACTGTGAGCTGCTGTTGAGGGAGGGGTGCTGCTTGTCGGTAGCCAAGGTCTTTGGAGACTGCTAGCCTTTCAGAGGCTACAGCTCATGGTGACTTTTCAGCTGTCTGGAAGAAAGTAAGAAGGCCACTGTGACTCCTGGCCTAAAGTTGCTTCCAGTCCTGCTGTAGTCTTAACATCTTTCAACAGGTGACTTTTTGGGAGAGAAGTGTCTTGATCATGGTTACTATTTCATAGGTATATACATACTTGAACATTATCAAATTGTACATTTTAAAAAACACCCCAATAAAACTGTTCAAATTTTTTTTCCTTAAGCCTTTCATGATGAGATTCCCTTCTGCGCCCTGTGGAGTCCTTTTCTGCAGTCTTGAGTTTAGGGTCAGCAGAAGAGCGAGTGCTAATCCAAGCTCCCGCGTCAAGTTCCTCCTCTGAGCGATGCCTGCAGATCTCAAGTGGTACATCTAGGAAGCAGAGCCTCCCTCGTCTATGACTCTAGTTCACTTTGGCACAGAACTAACTAACACATACTGTTTGAGCTGACATGACCCCAGAAAGGGTAGCATCTACAAAAGTTGGGGAGCAGAGCTATAGAAGAGATTAAAACAGACTTCTCTGTAGAGTCCCCCACCAAATACCAAATTTGCTTGTCAATAAATGTTCCTCTAAAAGGCAGCTCTTGAGTCTTCATCCATGTCTCCTCTAGATAGGTCTAGTAGATCCTGCGAGTTGTGTAGTCCAAAACCATGCTGGCAGCACCAAGGAGGGCAGGGTCTACCAAATTGGAAACCACCACATCTACATCCTGAACTGAGGACAAGGCTTGCTGGCGGATGACGTCTTTGACAATGTGGATGTAGTGGCTGGCGAGGACTCCAGACAGGATCACAAGGGAAGGATTCATAGTGTGGAGGATGTTCACAATCCCAAGGCCCAAAGCTGTTCCAGCTACAGGAAAACAGAAAAGTTTCAGGCAGAAGCCAAGTCAGTGCCAAAGAGGATGGAAATGAGCCAGAGACTAGGGTTAGTTAGGCCGAGTCACAAAAAAGAAAAGCAGTATTTGAAAGAGCGGTCATGATTAACCTTTTTTCTTGAATGACTCGGGTGTATATCATAATTCATTCTTAATGTAAGAATTGATCACGTCACACTTAAAAAATGCTGGGGGGGGGGGGGAACAGCATAATGTTTATGCAAAAGGACTTCCATACCTCAGGCTCCAGAGTCCCAGGTTCAATCCCTCACTACCGTAAACCAGAGCTGAGCAGTGCTCTGATAAAAAAACAAACTGGGTATAAAAAGTATAAACCAGGGCAGAGGTAGATAGCATAATGGTTATGCAAAGGAGATTCATTCCTGAGGCTCCAAAATCCCAGGTTCAATCCCATGCACCACCATTAGCCAGAACTGAGCGGTGCTCTGGCAGAAGATAATAATAAAGTACATGCCTGTACTATAAGATCTCAACTATGTCCAAACAGACGGGGGAGAGTATTATTGGGCTGTTAGATAATTTCTGCAAAGAAAAACACATCATGGGGTTAGGTGGTGGTGCACCTGGTTGAGCGCAAGTTACAATGCACAAGGACCCAAGTTTGAGACCTTGGTCCCCACCTGCAGGGGGAAAGTTTGCAAGTGGTGATGCAATGCTATAGGTGTCTCTTGTCCCCTCTATCTCCCCCTACCCTCTCAATTTTTGGCTGTCTCAATCCAATAAAGATAATCAGAAAAAAAATACACATTTATTCCCTTTTGTTGCCCTTGTTTTATTGTAGTTATTACTGTTGTTGGATAGGACAGAGAGAAATGGAGAGAGGAGGGGAAGGCAGAGGGAAGAGAAAGACACCTGCAGACCTGCTTCACAGCTTGTGAAGAGACCCCCCCTGCAGGTGGGGAGCCGGGGGCAGGAACTAGGATCCTTACACTGGTCCTTGTGCTTTGCACCACGTGCGCTCATCCTGCTGTACTACCGCCCGACCCTGGGCAGACAACCCCACCAATGTGTCCTGGAGCTCTGCTTCCCCAGAGACCCACCCTATTATGGAGGGAGAGAGGCAGGCTGGGAGTGTGGATCCGGCAGTCAATACCCATGTTCAGCGGGAAGCAATTACAGAAGCCAGACCTCCCACCTTCTGCAACCCACAATAACCTTGAGTCCATACTCCCAGAGGGATAAAGAATAGGAAAGCTATCAGGGGAGGGGATGGGATACAGAGGTCTGGTGGTAGGAATTGTATGGAGTTGTACCCCTCTTATCCTATGGTTTTGTTAATGTCTCCTTTTTAAAATAAATTTAAAAAATATACATCATGACTTTTCTGACAACCAAGTAGTTGGTATCTGAACAGTAATTCAAAATTAAATTCATCTGAATGAATTTAAATTAAAACTTCCTATAAGATGAGCAAGTGACTTTCCCCCTATAGTTGTTTAAAAAGATATAAATAAAAACTTTAAAGGAGGGGGTAATGGGATATTGCTGAGATATCTTAATGGAATTCCCTTTTTTTTTTTCCTCTCTTTTTTTGGCAGTGGGAAAACTACTTTTGAACAGACATTCTGGAACATAGGTCATAGGGGAAGCTGGGTATCTGGGAACTCAGGGAAGCTGGAACACATCCCAGTGCCCCAACCTCTGTGAAGGAGCAACCCAGACACACACTCACCTGTCCTCAAGATGCTCTGGGCCTTGGCATTGCCCAGTTTTGCAGCCTGGATGAGGTGGAGTGCACCCACCGCTTCATCTTTTGGCACTGACATCCCTTCCACCAGGAGCAAGTCTTCTGTTTGAGCAGAAGCAAGGAAGAAGCCGTTAGTGAGCTGGGCAGTCAAGGTTCCCACTGCTGCAGACAGGCAGCAACACTAGTGCTTTCACACCTGCAGAGCTTCGCATTAATTCAGAAGCGCATGTGCTGCTGGCCCCCAAAGGCCCCGACTGCCTAATACACATCATCTTGAGCCCCCACACCTATGGACATCTAATCTTTGACAAAGGGGCCCAGACTATTAAATGGGGAAAGCAGAGTCTCTTCAACAAATGGTGTTGGAAACAATGGGTTGAAACATGCAGAAGAATGAAACTGAACCACTATATTTCACCAAATACAAAAGTAAATTCCAAGTGGATCAAGGACTTGGATGTTAGACCACAAACTATCAGATACTTAGAAGAAAATATTGGCAGAACTCTTTTCCGCATAAATTTTAAAGACATCTTCAGTGAAACAAATCCAGTTACAAAGAAGACTAAGACAAGCATAAACCTATGGGACTACATCAAATTAAAAAGCTTCTTCACAGCAAAAGAAACCACTACCCAAACCAAGAGACCCCTCACAGAGTGGGAGAAGATCTTTACATGCCATATATCAGATAAGAGTTTAATAACCAACATATATAAAGAGCTTGCCAAACTCAACAACAAGACAACACATAACCCCATCCAAAAATGGGGGGAGGACATGGACAGAAAATTTACCACAGAAGAGATCCAAAAGGCCGAGAAACACATGAAAAAAATGCTCCAAGTCTCTGACTGTCAGAGAAATGCAAATAAAGACAACAATGAGATACCACTTCACTCCTGTGAGAATGTCATACATCAGAAAAGGTAACAGCAGCAAATGCTGGAGAGGTGTGGGGTCAAAGGAACCCTCCTACACTGCTGGTGGGAATGTCAATTGGTCCAACCTCTGTGGAGAACAGTCTGGAGAACTCTCAGAAGGCTAGAAATGGTCCTACCCTATGACCCTGCAATTCCCCTCCTGGGGATATATCCTAAGGAACCCAACACATCCATCCAAAAAGATCTGTGTACACATATGTTCTTGGCAGCACAATTTGTAATAGCCAAAACCTGGAAGCAACCCAGGTGTCCAACAACAGATGAGTGGCTGAGCAAGTTGTGGTATATATACACAATGGAATACTACTCAGCTGTAAAAAATGGTAACTTCACCGTTTTCAGCCGATCTTGGATGGACCTTGAAAAAATCATGTTGAGTGAAATAAGTCAGAAACAGAAGGATGAATATGGGATGATCTCACTCTCAGGCAGAAGTTGAAAAACAAGATCAGAAAAGAAAACACAAGTAGAACCTGAAATGTAATTGGCGTATCACACCAAAGTAAAAGACTCTGGGGTGGGTGGGTGGGGAGAATACAGGTCCAAGAAGGATTCAGAGGACCTAGTGGGGGTTGTATTGTTATATGGGAAACTGGGGAATGTTATGCATGTATAAACTACTGTACTTACTGTTGAATGTAAAACATTAATTCCCCAATTAAAAAAAAAGAAAAATTAAAAAAAAAAGAACTTGCTTCTAACTAGACAATTCTCAACTCTGGCCAGAGTCTCTATTGCCTGCTAGGGAGATGCAAATCAAAGCGACGATGAGGTTTTCTACCTCACCATTCAGAATGGTGATATCAGATGGTCAAGATTATGGCCGGGAAAGTAGCTCAGCCGGCAGAGTGCAAGACTTGCATGTGTAAGGTTCCCAGGTTGATCCCTGATGCACCATGGTCCAGGGTAGCAGTCTGGTCTCCCACATGAAACTCTTCCCACCTGATTTAAATCATATACATATACATATACATATATATATATACATATACATATTCAAGAAACAGAGCCAGCAGAGTAGCTCCCTTAGGTGATGTCCCTACTTTGATATGCGTGCAGCCCCAGGTTCAAGACCAAGCACTACTGCACTGGAGGAAGCTTTGGTGATACGGTATCTTTTTTTCTATCTGAAAAAGTGGAACAGGAGTAGTGAAGTCCTGACTAAAACAACGAAAAGTCAACAAATAGTAAATACTGGTGAGGATATGGGGGGGAGGGGGACGGCCCTGGTCTGTTGGTAGGAATGTATAAATTGGTACAGTCACAATGGAAAGCAGCATGGAAGTTCCTCAAACATTAAAAATAGAACCACCAGGAGTCGGGCGGTAGCGCAGCGGTTAAGCACACATGGCACAAAGCGCAGGGACCGGCGTAAGGATCCTGGTTCGAGCCCCCGGCTCCCCACCTGCAGGGGAGTCGCTTCACAGGTGGTGAAGCAGGTCTGCAGGTGTCTGTCTTTCTCTTCCCCTCCTCTCTCCATTTCCCTCTGTCCTATCCAACAACGAACAACATCAATAACTACAATAAGGGCAACAAAAGGGAATAAATAAATAAATATATTTTAAAAAATAGAACCACCATATCAACTGCACTTCTGGGTTTCTATCTGAATATGAAAACACTGGCTCAAATACATATATATATATACCCCTGTGATCACTGCAATACCATTCACAATAGGGAAATAACCCAAGTGGTGCCCCGTGATGGGTAAAGATGTGACACACACACACTGGAATACTAAAGTCATAAAAAGATGAAATCTTGCCACAGCATGGATGGACCCTAAGGGAATTATGATAAGGCAGATAAACTGAAATAAATCAGGAGACTTTGTATCAGATGATTTCCCTCGTTTTGGAATGTAAGAAAACAAATGAACAGAATGGTCGTTATCGGAGGGGTAAACTACATTTGGTGGCAAGCATAGTGTAATTTATATACCTGCTGAGGTGAGAAATTATATACCTATGTTAGGTAACCAGTATTCCCTTAAAAAATACACACACACACAGGAAGGAAATGGGTATTAAATACCCATCCTGTATGAGGAGCTGAGACAACAGAAAGAAAGAAAAAACTCCTCCCTACTGCCATCTAACTAGAGATACCTGTCCACCTCCACCCTTGGAATTTCTGCTTTGCAGTATATGAGTGCTGTTTGACTATTTGCCAATAGTTACTGAGGAAAAAAAAACCAACCATCATGTAGTTTTTTTGCTTCCCTCTGCAAGGCCATTCCAGAGGCGTATGCTTCAATACAACCACGGCTTCCGCAGGAACAATCGGGCCCACCCAGTGACACAACAAGGTGGCCAAGTTCTGCAGCACAGAACGAGCTTCCGTGGATCAACTCGTGTTGGTGGATGATCCCACCACCAATTCCTGCAGTGAGAGACAGCAGTCACCTAAAATAGAAAGCTGATATGGCAACGCCCCTTATGTGCTGCAGGGCTTTGGAATTTGAGAATCTCTGACGCCCACTTCCTCAGATAGCTGAAAGTTACTAAGTACTAAAACTGTCTGGAATCATTTTGGATGGAGATGTTTTTAGCAGGTTCTGTTAACATTCTGCTACATCTGTCTTGGCTCACTATGTCAAACAGGTGGCTTGGCTGGGGCAGACAGCTCCATGAAAGCTCATTACTTAGTGTTACTATAACACCTCATTCTTACCAAGGCCTTTTGCAACACTCAAGCAAACATCTAGTTAGACATACAATGCCCAGAGGCATTGGCGAGACTCAATCCAGGTGAGACAGGGCCAGCAGATTCATGTGGACAGTTCCAGATGGTACTCTGCACAATTGAGAGGTGCTGGTGGAACTCTCTGGGTGAAGGGAACTTAACTAGATTGCTTTTGTTTAAAACATGTAATTGTTATGTTTACGGGTCTCACACAAATCCTGAGAATGGCTCATGCTCAGGAGAGGCCTGAGTGGGCTCTAAGATCTCACATGGAGCTCACCTTCAGGCTCTACTCAGACAGGAAATGGTGGCTAGGGGAGAGCTACAAACTATAGGGCTGAATTTTGAAGGCCTGTGCCGATAAACACCCCAGCACCTGAAGTAATCTTCTCTTAGCTCTCTTACCTGTGCCAGTGATCAGTGTCACAAAGTTCTCCAGGCCTTTTCCTTGGCCAAATTTCCTTTCTGCAAGGGCGGCACAGTTGCCATCATTGTCCACCCAGACAGGGAGATGCAAAGTGTCAGAGAGAGGGGTCCTGAGGTCCACAGAGTTCCATTCCTGAATTAGTTTGGTTGAATGCAGCACGATTCCTTCCCTGGGGTTTACACGACCACCAGTGGAAATGCCTAAGCTCCAGCAGACATAAAAGAACATAACTGATCTGAGCAAAGTGTGTCAGCTTTCGAGGTTTGGAATACAGACCAACACACCCAAGCTTCCCCGATGCAAACATTACATTGAGGCCTACAGGAAACAGCAGGCACTTCTGAGTTCAATCTGTAGCTTCCCACAGGCTTAGAATATAATCAGTGTATTTCACATAATGTTCATTGGTGTCCCAGGAAGTTCCCGTTCTTAGGACAAATAGACCTGCAGCTATCTTTACACAGGGTAGACGGTAACATTCAGCCATGTATCAAAGCTCAGGGTATACTGAAATGGATATTTCTTGGGATAGGTATTCATAGTCTCACCTACGCCCAAAATTCTGCAGTTCAGTTTCACAGCTTCTGCTGCGGCTTCTACACACATCTGCAGGATTAAGTTAATCCTTTCTTCATAGGTTTTAGGGTTGAACTGAGTATATTTCTTAACTATTTCTCCCTAAAAAAGAAAACAGACAAGATCTGTCTTACTGGTAGTAGCTAAGGAGGAGAGACATAGAATGAATCTGAGCTATTTTCCGACTAATCAGATATTGCCCTAGGACAACAGCAGATTCAGAGGACTGCTTGGGAAGGGAGCTTCTGCTCGGACAAGTTGAAGTGATTTCCTGGGAAGTCATCTGGCATGTGGCTGTGGCAGCAGTGACAACTCCAGAGCCAACCAGATGGCCCCTCTCTTCAGTAGATGTTGGCTAATATGAAAATAGTTCAGTAAAAGGTTGTATTGTACTCTTTCATGTAGACAAAATTTTCTTACTGAAACAACTACGTAAATATGCACAGTAGTGAAGCTTGACTCATCTCCTCTTAACAGAATTCAGTAGTGGTCTACCTGGGTAATAGTTCCTTCTGATTATTCATGTTTTTAGACTTTTTTTTTTTTTTGCTCTTCTCACTTGTGCATTACATTAAGTGAAATTCGGAATAACGTTGGTAAACTTTTCAAAATTCCCATAGAAGCGCTGGCTGCATTATGTTAGGCCTATAACTCTGGAATCTATAAATACTCAGCAATCCCATGCAGGGCATCTTTCAAGACTGTATTTATAGTAGAGTTTCATTAGACTTTAAATGTAGATCATGTAAGTTTAGATTATTCTGAGAGTTATTTGTTGTTCTGAATAGAATCTTTTTTATTGTTATTGTTTCTTGAATCCATTTACAAGTGTAAAAGCTATCCAGTATGACTGTCATTTCTAGCTGTTACCAAGTGTAAACTTTCAGGTCTCCTGAGTGGCAAAAGCTTTCCTTTCATGTGCTCCAGATGTTTCTAAGCCTACTATCTTGGATTCCCTGAGAATTTTACTTATTTGAAATGGTAATGACTAGTGAAATGGTGGGGGAAAAAAATCACTGCAATGGAACAAAAGTTAACAGTCTAGACAAATGTTTACAAGCTCTCCTTACCATCCAATGATACTTTTAGAAATCAGATATTCTTGCTGTCTGGTTCTCTCTTTCTCAAATATATAAATCTTTTAAAAATCAGATATTACTATGGGATATAAAGCTAAGACCTTAAGAGTTATTATTTTACCTTCATGCTAACTATTGCAACTCGGAGATTTGTCCCACCAAGATCAACAGCCAAAGCACTTAGGGTTTCAAGAATGTGGTCTATGTCTTGTGATATGTTCTCCTTCACTGGAGGAAAGCAGAATTTCTTTTGTAGTGGCTCTTGAAGATCAATAGATTTGAGAAACTTCAAAATCCTTGGAACAGCATTTCCATCCCCATATATCTTTGAACTGCAATATCCAAAAAGTCTATTAAATCAAATGCTTCTCTTACAGATGTCAATAACACTGAGGATATGATATTCATGGAATCAGAGACTTCAGGTAATAACTTGTACATCTTCCTTTTAAAATAATAACATTATCTGGATCTCCTTAGGAACATAGTAATCAAGTGCCTATTAACAATGCAATATCTACTTCTCCTGGTGACTGATATGTAACTATTTCCACCCTGAAATGCCATTAATAAATTAACTTAATCAAAATAAAAATAACTTTGTTAAATCTATTTCAGAAAATTGCAAAATATTTGGTGTATTGAATTGTCTTCTTATTTTTGCTTTTCTCAATTTTTATCTCTACATCTGTGGGGTAAAGGCTATTTTCAGGAAAACAATACTCAAATACAAGGGAAGCTCATTAATTTGAGTAGAAAAGGGGGTTCCTAAATTAAAATGCTGAACTAGACTAGTTTCTTCCAATTTTTAAAATTTCTCTCTGTCCTATCCAACAACAACAGCTATAACAAGAACAACAAAAATGGAAAAAATGGCCTCAAGGAGCAGTGGATTTGTACAGGCACTGAGCCCCAGCGATAAACCCTGGAGGCAAAACAAGAAAGAAGAAAAAAAGTTATTCTCCATTGGAATCCTTGATAGAGCAATTAAGGGAATGATTTTAGCAAGCCCTGGCAGAGACCCCAAGGGATGTAGACATTAGGATGAGCAAGCAATGATCCCAGATTAAAAACAGCAACTGGACTCCTGAAAGGATGTACACTCACTCACCCAGGGTTCTGTCACCCAACTGGACTCATGAAAGGATGTACACTCACTCACCCAGGGTTCTGTCACCCAACTGGACTCGTGAAAGGATATACACTCACCCAGGGTTCTGTCACCCAACTGGACTCGTGAAAGGATATACACTCACTCACCCAGGGTACTGTTACCCAACTGGACTCCTGAACAGATGCACACTCACCAAGGGTACTGTTTACCAAACTGGAGGTTCAGTGCTTGCAGGATCTTGTCTTGTGTATCAGCATCCCGGACATGAAGGACATTCTGTCCTGGGTAAATCCAATGGTGGATTACAATTAGTTATAGGAATATCGAAAGAGCAGAAGAAAGTAGTGCTGTGCTGTGCTCATAATTAGGCCTGAAACTCAGTTTCAGATAAGCCTTCTAGAGAAAAATCTTATTTTCTACTTTACCTCTTCATTTTTTGGGGGAGGAGGGGGCGTTGTTGGGATCAAACCTTGGGCCTCCTATATGGAAAACATGCATTCTAACACTGAACTTGACCCTGGCCTGTCTCTGACCTTTTAAAGCATTTTGGTAATATGTCCACATCAAATATTCAAGGACACTAGAGTTCTTATTCTCAAAGACAGTATATCAGTTTTTTGTTGTTTACTTATTAAAATAAGATACACTTAGAAAACTCAAATAGTCATCTAGCATATCCACTTTTTTTTAATATTTATTCCCTTTTGTTGCCCTTGTTGCTTTTTTTTTTTTTTTATTGTTGTTGTTGGATAGGACAAAGAGAAATGGAGAGTGGAGGGGAAGACAAGGGGGAGAGAAATGCCTGGCTCCCGGCATATCCACTCTTGTAATAAACTCTGCTTTTATCCACTTAGCCGTTCAATCATCAGCCCATCAGGTCAAATTAGTTGGTCAGTTACCCAGTCAGCTGTTCAGGTAATCACTTTTCCTGCATATTATTTTCTGGCCTATGTTTGGGAGTAAATACAATAAAAATGTTTTTCTTTCTTTCATTATACTTGGTTGAGAAAAGGAACAGAGCAGACGGATAGTAGTGAGGAAAAGATGTGGAGCGGGGGTAGACAGCATAATGGTTCTGCAAACAGACTCTCATACCTGAGGCTCCACTGTCCCAGGTTTAATTCTCAGCTCCATCATAAACCAGAGATGATAAAGAGATCTAGCCAAAAACAATAATAATTGGGGGCCAGGAGGTAGCGCAGCAGGTTAAGCACACGTGGTGCAAAGCGCAAGGACCGGTGTAAGGATCCCGGTCGAGCCTCAGCTCCCCATCTGCAGGGGAGTTGCTTCACAAGTGGTGAAGCAGGTCTGCAGGTGTCTATCTTCCCTTCCTCCTCTCTGTCTTCCCCTCCTCTCTCCATTTCTCTCTGTCCTATCCAACAACAACTATAGCAATTACAACAACGGCAATGATAAACAACAAGGGCAACAAAAAGGAAAAAATAGCCTCCATGAGCAGTGGATTTGTAGTGCAGGTACTGAGCCCCAGCAATAACCCTGGAGGCAAAATAATAATATTGATAATTAAACAGAATGATGAAGAATCAAGGAAAGGGTTCTTATCTGTTGCTTTGTTTTTAATATGTAAGAGGCTCTGGCATGTTCAGATGATGTGGCGGATAGAGATACTTGGGAAAGAGGTAGGAGGAATAGCTCAACCAACAGAACACTGGAATTTCATGCCTGGGATCCCAGGCACCTCATATACTTAGTAGTGCTCTAGCTTCTCTCTCCCTATCTCCTTTCTGCCTCATGTCACTTTATCTTGTATGTAACAAATAAAGATACTTGGAAGAGAAAGAATGATAAAGATATCTGGAAGAGAGATAACAGGTCTGTGTTCTGTATACTTACTCCTCCTGCCTGTCAGGAACCTTTCTTTTCCAATAGACAGACTGGAGGGACCCTGCACCCTCTAATGTAAAGAAAAAAAAAAAAAGGAAAAGATGGGTAGGCATGCGTTTCTATAGCTGTGGTGGTAAGTACTGGGGAAGAAAAAAAACGCATTGCCAAACCCAGTGTTCAAGTCTCTATTTACAATTCATAAACATTCAGCAGCATTCAACAAATCTCCTTGAAACCCTTCCTTTTCTGGGCTTTCATGATAACACCCTCCTGCCTTTCTTCCTAAATTATTGATAATTCCTTTTCACTCTTCTCTGATAGTCCTTCCACCCTTTACCAGAAAAAAGGGAGGGGGAACAAAAAGTTGAGGAGACCGGATTGTCTAGCCTGCTTCACAGAGGTCTATCTCCATATAGACCTTGCCCATGACTCTGCAGCTGCAGTGAGCCTTCTGTTTTCCAAATACATGAAGCTTGCTCCTGTCTTAGCGTCTTGACATGGGCAATTCCTTCTGCTTTCTCCCTGGTCCTCACACAGCTGATTTCTTGCTATTGAGATCTCAGCTTAAGTGTCATCTACTAAAAGAGGACTCTTCCTAGCCAGCTGAATGCCGCATTTCACATTCCCTGTGTTACAGGCTACACAAGCAGAAATACTGGCTCTATTCTATTATCTTTCTTTCGACTAGAATGGAGGAAGTGCACGAGAGCCCAGCCCTTGCTGGCCTAACTCACTGCTCTAGCCCAGTGCCTAGCACACGGGTGCTTATTACATATTATTTTTGATTTTTTAAAAATTATCTTTATAGTTTGTATAGAGACATTCAGAATCAAGAAGGAAGGGGATAGAGAGGGATAGAGACAAAGATACCTGCAACACTGCTTCACCACTTGCAAAGCTTTCCCCCTGCAGGTGGGGATCGGGGGCTTGAACCTGGGCCCTTGCACACTGTAAACCAGGTGTGCCACCACCCGGCCCCATTACATATTCTTAATGAAACTGAAAGGATCTCCATCTGGTGGTTTCTGTTTTCTCTGTAAGCAGGGAACAAAGTAATCTGTTAGGATTGAAAGGAGAAGGAGGCCTAAAGGTAACAGGAAGTTAGGGTGAGGAGCAGGAAGACAGTAACACTGGAACTAACACCCTGACTCTGGATCAGGTCTTTTGCCATTAACTACAAATATTTTTAATAACCTACGACATGCACATGCAGCTATGATTTCAACTTGGGCTAATGTTAATAATAGGATCTAGCATAGTTAGCAAATTAACTGATAATAATCCTTATTATACTTTAAAGGGACTACAAGCCCCCCCAATAAAAGAGATTTATATACTTAGAACATATTCAACCACATTCTCTCTTAAACATAGTCATCAAAGGCCATAATTAACTAATAAAATCTTATGAGCTCTAATATTACAAAGAAAATGAAAGTATAAGGAGAGCCCTACAATTTTTGGCAATCATTGTGTAATTTACAGACTTCAGGCTATAACTTGCCATTAACCTCATTACCTCATTTGTTCATAAAAGAGCTACAAGCCATAAAAAGAGACAACCAGGGAGTCGGGCAGTAGTGCAGTGGGTTAACCACAGGTGATGCAAAGCACAAAGGACCAGCGTAAGGGTCCCAATTCGAGCCCCCGGCTCCCCACCTGCAGGGGAGTCACTTCACAGGTGGTGAAGCAGGTCTGCAGGTGTCTATCTTTCTCTCCTTCTCTCTGTCTTCCCCTCCTCTCTCCATTTCTCTCTGTCCTATCCAACAACAATGACATCAACAACAACAACAATAAAAAAAACAAGGGCAACAAAAGGGAATAAATAAATATTAAAGAGAGAGAGAGAGAGAACCACACCTCCATGTAGTGGTGACATCGGTATTAAGCCTGGCAGGTGAAATAAAAGCAGAGGGAGGAGCTCTGGGGCCCTGGTGATGGTGGTGGAAAAAGCCCTCACGAGGGTGGGTGACAGTGTTACCGCAGACACCTGCCATGGGGAGGTGGGAGCCGGTTCTCATGTCAACAACTGTACACAAGCCCCCCAATTAAAAAAGGGGGTGGGGAGGAAAGAAATCCAAGCAGAGGTTAAGTACCTGTTTCTCTTCCAATCTGACGTGTTCCCAGATTGATCACAGGTGTTCCAAAAGCTCCAACCTCGCGTACCCCACAGCTGCTGTTCCCTATCATACAGCCAGCATGGGCAACCAGCTGAATGAACTGGTCGAATGGGACGTGTTTAACTGCACGGAAATTGGGATGGTGTTCGATGCCCTTCTTCCGCATCACTCGGACCATCTCTTTGCTCCCTGTGAAAAAGAACCAATTACTAAATGGTTTGTAAAGTGAAATATTTTCATCAGCAACTATAACCCCACTTTCAAAAACCTATTAAATCCCACCAATTATCAGGGAAACTAATTTTAATTACTGTTCTTTTCATAAACGATGCATATCTTTTTTTTCCTAGCTTTCTCCCCCCCCCCCTTTATTGGAGGACTGATGTTTTACATTTGACAGTGAATACAATACTTTCTACATGCATAACATTTCTCAGTTTTCCACATAACCATACAACCCCCACTAGGTCCTCTGTCATCCTCTTCCAGGACCTGAACTCCCCCCCACCCACCCCAGAGAGTTTTACTTTGGTGCAATACACCAACTCCAGTTCAGGTTCTGCTTGTGTGTGAACAGTGCGTATCTCAAGTATCTGGTCAGCTCTCAGTTTCAACGGCAGCAATGGGGACTTTATCAACTGTACTCAGCAAAGTAAACACCTTTTAGTAGTTAGTGCCTTTCCTTTAACAGCAATTAAGAGGCTCAAGACAGAGCAACAGTTTCGACCTATTAAGTAGGGGATTTTTAAATGAAAATGACCTGTTCTGCATACTGTGTTAATCAGTGCTCAGCTATGTTCACATCTACACTGAACAGCTAAAATAAAAATGAACTAGCTAAGCAAGTAACAGTAGCTCGGAGGGCTAGCACTGTTATGAGAAAAGAGGCTGACTGACCCTGTGGCTGGTGTTTTCTGTTCAGCATGCCACTTACAAGTGTTAATAGGAGAGGTAGTAGCGCAGCGCAGCAGGTTAAGCGCACGTGGCGCAACATAAGGACCTGTGTAAAGATCCCGGTTCAAGCACCCAGCTCTTCACATGCAAGGGAGTCGCTTCACAGGTGGTGAAGCAGGTCTGCAGGTATCTATTTTTCTCTCTGTCCTCCCCTCCTCTCTCCATTTCTCTGTCCTATCCAACAACGACGACATCAATAACAACAATGATAACTACAACAATAAAACAAGGGCAACAAAAGGGAATAAAGTTTTAAAAAAACAACAAAAAAAGTGTTAATAGATATATATAAAGGGAAAGTATTTAACACCTGTCTGCTTGCTTCTCTACTCATTTTTCCCCCTAATTATTGCTAACCAACTGATGTAGAGTTGCTGGACTGACCCATAAGGCAGCGCTTACCACACCATGTTCACCGGGGGGGCAGGAGCCACTGACTGAGCAAAAAAAAGTGATCTGTCTGTGTGGCAAAGTAGGTGGGAGACTTGGAATCTAACTCCTTGGAGCAATACTGGCCACTTCTGACACAGCATGTTAGCTATCTCCTGTGATTACTGTACATGACATGCCACAAGTTGCTAGTATTCCAAGAAAAGTAACTGGACTCATCTGAAGGCTTTCTCCTCATGTCTACATCAGAAGCACCAGTTCTGTTTTCCAGAGAATACTACTTTGGGTAACTGGGCACTGAACCAGATAATGACAAAGCGATGCCTTATAATTTCCTGATCGCTCCTTATGACTGTTTGTGTCATCAAAACCCTGGAGGAGGCAAGTGACAGACATGACTTGGGCAGTTCTGGAATGATTTACTTTCACTGAGGAAAAATACCTCTAATTCTAAAGTGTATACCATCAGGAACATCACTGGTAATATTAACAAAAAAGATACATCACAAACATCTACACAAATATTTAAAGGATTAGAAGAGAATATTAATTTTTTTTCAACAATTGATAGATTTATGGAGATGGAACCCAGGCTGGGATTTTTTCCTCTTTTCATGAACTGATAGCTCCCTTTGTTTCCTATAACAGAAGACATCACTCAAACGCCAGGAAGACAGTTAGCATGTTAAGAGACAAGGCTTGCATACCTGTTGAGCAATGTTCTGGTTTCTTTTTTGCTCGTAAAAATAAATCTTTAAAAAGAAATTTCTTTTAAAGAAAAAGACACCAAGAAAGGGATTCTTGTAGAGTAATGTGGCAACATCTCACACTGCACAGAAAGGTTCTACTTCTATTACCAAAGAACACCTAAGTGCCACGTAAACAGGGGCCCCAGAGGTGGACAATAGATAAAGCACTGGACTCTCAATAATAAGGTCCTGGTTTGATCCCTAGCATCTCTCTCATAAACACTTTTAATTCCTTTTAAAAATAAGCTCAGTAATGAGTGGCACCAGCTCATAATAGTTAATATCTAAAGCTCAATTCATGCCTGAGGTCCCAGTGTCCCCAGGTTCCATCCCCACTACCCCCATATGCTCTGATCTATCATAAAAATAAATAAAAACCAAAACTCCTCAGCACGATGCCCTACTCTGGTCTTTCTCATTTAAATGTCCACTTGCCTGCCTGAGGCCTTACTAGCACTAAAAACTATAGTGCCATCCATGAGTAGGTGACCAACCAGGTCAGGCCTGAGGATCAACTAGTTGGGGACTCCAGACTTAAACTGTGTTAAGTCCAAGATTATTTTAAGGCATGGCTAATAGTGGCAAGAGAAAAAGAAATAACAACAATGTTATTTAATCACAGTCAATGAAGCTATTACTTTTCCTAGAGATATATTTTTTTTCAACTTCAAAGGTTTATGTCTCTTGGTCATTATATTTTCTCTTTGGTGAAAATTGGAGAAGAGATTACACATGAAATTATAGTAGTGGTTAGAGATCTTTTTACACGTCTCTCCTACTAAGCTTCTACTAAGCCTGACAAAAACATCATGAACCCTCTCATCTACTATAAGCTTGGGGTTCTGTGAACAGTGGAATGCATTTCAGAACAGATCTTCACTAGGACGGGTGAGGAACGGAGGGGCAATCAGAGCAGCTATGACACAAACAGATTGGAGTTGGAAGATTGGAGTTGGAAGTGGCCTTGCATTTTCAAGTTCAATTACCTGCATCGATATTCGGAAACAGAACTAAGGTCCGTTTGTTAAACGAGATAAGCGCATCCAATGTCAGTTCAAACATCTTAATGGAATGCTTGATGTCTGTGGTCACAGGGTGCTGTAGTGCGACGATGTAATCTTTGGACTTCACATCATCACCTGCTCAAAGACAATCAGACCACATTACTTCACTAGTTAAGAATCTTAAAAGGAGACAGAAGCTAATTCTTTTTTTTTTTAATATTTATTTATTTCCCCTTTTGTTGCCCTTTTTTTTTTTAAATTTATTTTATTTTATTTATTTATTCCCTTTTGTTGCCATTGTTGTTTTATTGTTGTAGTTATTATTGATGTCGTTGTTGTTGGATAGGACAGAGAGAAATGGAGAGAGGAGGGGAAGACAGAGAGGGGGAGAGAAAGTCAGACACCTGCAGACCTGCTTCACCGCCTGCGAAGGGACCTGCCTGCAGGTGGGGAGCCGGGGGCTCGAACCAGGATCCTGACACCGGTCCTTGAGCTTAGCGCCACCTGCGCTTAACCCGCTGTGCTACAGCCCGACTCCCGCCCTTTTTGTTTTTTATTGTTGTTGTAGTTATTGTTGTTACTGATGTCATTGTTGTTGGATAGGACAGAGAGAAATGGAAAGAAGAGGGGGAGAGAAAGACAGACACCTGCAGACCTGCTTCACTGCTTGTGAAGCGACTCCCCTGCAGATGGGGAGCCGGGGTTCAAACCGGGCTGTTCCTTGAGCTTTGAGCCACATGTGCTTAACCTGCTGTGCTACCATCCAACCCCCAATTCTTTTTTTCAAACACCCAATTTAATAGGTGCTCTATGCACATTTGTAAATAAAAAATTGAAACAGCACAAAATTATCATTCAAAATCAGAGTATTTAAAGCATGCTGCCTAATTATGTTCACAATCAAACCTCTCAATGCTTTCTTTATGCTTTTGCTATACAAGTTACTTTACCTCCAATTCCTACATTGGGTTTTATCCCACTCAGACTTCTGAAATACAGACAATACTTGTCATGCATCTATCAGTCTCTTTCTGAGGTTAAATAAGTAGAATTAAAAGTCTACTGAAGTAATTCAAATGAAAAACACATCAATTTTTTTAACTTTATTTTTTCCCTTTTGTTGCCCTTGTTTATTGTCATTGTTGTTATTGTTGTTATTGCTGTCATCGTTGTTGGATAGGACAGAGAAATGGAGAGAGGAGGGGAAGACAGAGAGGAGGAGAGAAAGACAGACACCTGCAGACCTGCTTCACCGCCTGTGAAGCGACTCCCCTGCAGGTGGGGAGCCGGGGGCTTGAACCGGGATCCTTAGGCTGGTCCGTGTACTTTCTGCCATGTGCGCTTAACCCGCTGCACCACTGCCCAGCCCCCAACACATCAGTTTCTGATAAGTTATGATGAAATTAGAAAAGATGTCAAGAGGGACCAGGCAGTGGTGCTACTGGTTAACTGCACAAGGATCCGGGTTCAAGCCCCTTTCCCCCCCAGCAGGAGGAAAAGCCGCACGAGTGGTGAAGCAGTGCTGCAAGTGTCTCTCTTTCTCCCTCTCTATTTCCCCCTCCCCTCTCAATTTCTCTCTCTATGGAATAATAAATAAAGAAAAGATGCCAAGAAAAAAATCACAGATTATCAAAATATTTCTTATAGTCTATATCAGCATAGAGTACTTCTCACAAGGTACTACAGAGTGATTTCAGTTGAGAAATAATGGTAAAATTATAAGCATTAAGGCTGAATTGAATTCATTCAAAATTATTCTCTGTGCTGTTCTCCCTGAAAAACTCTTTGATTCACAGTAGTCACCGCTACATTTAAATCCTTCACTTCACGTCCTTCATCCTCTGAATTTTCTAATTCAACAAAAATGAAATGTAATAGTTGAATTTCTCACCGGGAGCCCCCCCAGGAACCGCCCCCCCCCCCCCCCAGTTAAACAAAAAGAACCGAAGCTTAAATGTCCACAACAAGCCATGGAGAACTACAATATCCACATGGCTCCTTCACGGCTCTGGGTTCATTTTGCACCAGATTCTTTATTTCCATGTTTAGGGCCAGGTTTTGATCTCTGTGCTTTTATTTTACTTTCTTTTCTGTCACTGTCAGGGCTGACTTGTTCAGACAGATCAACAGAAAGAAGGGGGTGGGTGTATGCGTGGCAAAGCAGGCACAGTACAGGTGGGCTACTTGGCCAGTCCCTTTGTGCCTTTTATGGTGGCAGTTTTTCTTTGAGAGTGAGGCTATCATAGAGCTCGTTTGACATAACTTACTGCTCAGGGACAAGTGAAAGGTGAAGAAGAGACATTCCAGCTGACCAATTCCTATTATTCTGGAGGGCCGGGCAGTGGTGCACTCAGCTGAGCACACAAGCTACAATGCAGAATGGCTTAAGTTCAAGCCCTCACTCCCCATGGTGTCTCTGTCTCTTTTCCTATTTATTTATTTGTTTGTTTACATATTTTTCCTTCAGGGTTATTACTGGGGCTTGGTGCCTGCACTATGAATCTACTACTGGCGATCATTTTTTCCATTTTATTGAATAGGAAAGAGAGAAATGAGAGGGGAGGAGGAGACAGAGAGGGAGAGAAACAGAGAGACACACCTGTAGGCATGCTTCATCACTTGTGAAGCAACCCCCCTGCAGGTGGGGAGCCGAGGCCTCAAACTAGGATCCTTGCCTGGTTTCTTGCACTTCTCATTTGTAAACAACTGTGGTAAGCACAAAATAACCATGTGTGATACTTTGTAATTTAAGGTTCTATATGGAGATATTCAGGTGAAAAATGTGCTAGACTAGATGTCTTTTTTTAAACCTGCAGGTGGGGGAGACACTGGACAAGTGTAGTTGCTTATCCTTAGTAAACATACTTTACAGAAACTGCACCCACTAGCAGTGTGTGACTTCTGACACTGCCCCCGTTCCTGTCGTCAGAACTTGATCAGCTTCAGTCCTTCTGCGCAACCCTCTCCATTAGGATACCACCAATTAGTTCTGTATTGTAAGGTTTAATAAGTAGAATATTTATCATTATTATTTATTTATTTGCTGCTGAGAATCAAGCCCAGGGCCTACCCCTAAGCTATGAGTAGTTTTCACTAGGACTGCTCATGTTCTCATTCCCAAGTTGCATGCTCCCAGTGACCTACGCACCCCTCCTTCTCCAGTAAGCAGAATCCATAGGTCCAGAAACAGACCTAGAGATTTTACAGAAAGTATAATTGTGAGGGGGATAGGTGGCTCCTTGTCTTGTGCCTTGTGCCCTGAGTAGTTAAAAAAATAAAGTCTAATTTTTGCTATTTTATTCTTTTCTTTAAAAAATTTATTACACATGAGACAGAAAGAAGAGAGGTCACAATACCACTTGGCTACATCTAGCAAAGAGGCTGAGCTGGGGAGCTCAGCATGCAAGTGTGATGCTCTCCCAGCTGAGTCATTCCCCCAGTCATCTAGAGGAAACTGCTTGATCTGTTCCAAGTAGGAGCTTAAGCTCTACAAGTACAACCTTGCTGCATTATTCTTAATAAGGGTTATTTCTATTGGCTACAAGTTTCTTAGAAATGCAGCTTTTCAGGGAGTCGGGCTGTAGTGCAGTGGGTTAAGCGCAAAGCACAAGGACCAGCATCAGGATACCGGTTCGAGCCTCTGGCTCCCCACCTGCAGGGTAGTTGCTTCACAAGCGGTGAAGCAGGTCTGTAGGTGTCTATCTTTCTCTCCCCCTCTCTGTCTTCCCCCTCCTCTCTCCATTTCTTTCTGTCCTATCCAACAACAACAACAACAATAATAATAACTACAACAATAAAACAAGGGCAACAAAAGGGAATAAATAAAATTAAATGCGGCTTTTCAGATTACATATGGAGTTCACAGTGTAATCAGAACAGAATGCCAGACTGTTTACTTAGAAGCATTATAAGAATGGGAGGCTGACTGGGGCTGGGTGGTGGTGCACCTGGCTGAGCTCACATACTACAGTGCACAAGGACCCAGGTTCAAGCTCCCTGTCCCCACCTACAGGGGGAAAGCTTCACAAGTGGTGTAGCAGGGCTGCAGGTGTCTCTCTGTCTCTCTCCCCTCTGTCACCTCCTTCCCTCTCCATTTCTGGCTGTCTCTAATAAATAAAGATTTTAAAAAAAGGAAAAAAAAAAGAATGGGAGGCTGAATCAATAGCTATTTGTTGTATCAACATTACTATGCAGGTTCCCTGGTGTTCAAGGATTAGAAAGATACAGAATATATTAGCTTGTATAGTAAAGTAAAAAAAAAAAAAAAAGTCCAATTCCTTTCCTGTTCTAATATAACCTAGGTTTAAAATACACAATCATCGTGACTACGTGACTATTGCCAAATTAGTGATTTAAAAAATTTTTTTTAATTTTAATTATCTTTATTTATTAATTTATTGGATAGAGACAGCCAGAAATTGTGAGGAGGAGGGAAACTAGAGAGGGAGAGAAACACCTGCAGACCTGCTTCACCACTCACAAAGCTTTCCCCCTGCAGGTGGGGACCAGGGGCTTGAACCCGGGTCCTTGTGCACTGTAGCATGTGCACTCAATCAGGTGCGCCACCACCCGACCCCTAGTTAGTGATTTTTTTATTCATTAGATGTGTCTCTTAAAAAAAAAGTCCAGGGGCCAGATAGTGGCTCACCTGGTTGAGCGCACATGATACAATGCGCAAGGACCCAGGTTCAAGCCCCTGGTCCCCACCAGCAGGGGAAAAGCTTTATGAGTGGTGAAGCAGGGCTGCAGGTGTCTCTCTGTCGCTCTATCACCCAATCCTCTCAATATCTGGCTGTCTCTATCCAATAAATAAAGATAATAAAGAATATTTTTTAAAAGAAGAGTCCTAAATACCTAAAATAATTGATTAACTCTGATTTGTTATATAGTGAGGTATTATTCTGGAGGACCAGGCAGTGGTGCACTCAGCTGAGCACACAAGCTACAATGCAGAAGGGCTCAAGTTCAAGCCCTCAGTCCCCCTGGTGTCTCTGTCTCTTTTCCTATTTATTTATTTGTTTGTTTATTTTTCCTTCAGGGTTATTACTGGGGCTTGGTGCCTGCACTATGAATCTACTACTCCTGGTGATAATTTTTTTCCACTTTATTGGATAGGACAGAGAGAAATTGAAAGGGGAGAGGAAGATAGAGAGGGAGAGAAACAGAGAGACACCTGTAGACATGCTTCATCACTTGTGAAGCAACCTCCCTGCAGGCGGGGAGCCGAGGCCTCAAACCAGGATCCTTGCCTGGTTTCTTGCACTTCATACTTTTTTTTTTTAAGAAGTCTTTTTTAAAAAATGTATATTTATTTTTGTTGCCCTTTATTTATTTGTATTATTGTTGTGGTTATTATTGTTGTTACTGATGTCATCGTTATTGGAGAGGACAGGAGGAGGTGAAGACAGAGAAGGGGAGAGAAAGATACCTGTATACCTGCTTCACTACTATGAAGCGACCCCCTCTACAGGTGGGGAGCCGGGAGCTCGAACCGGGATCCTTACGCCGGTCCTTGTGCTTTGCACCAAGTGCACTTAACCCACCGCACTGCTGTGCTACCGCCTGACCACCTCTTGCACTTCAGACTATGCGCACTTAATCTAGTGCACCACCACCTGACCCCCCATCTCCCTCGATTTCTTTGTCTCTATCCGATACATAAATAAAAAACTTTAAAGGAAGAATAAATTAACCTACTGGCATCCTATCATTCTATATACAAACTTACTTGATTTGTTTGAAAGGTTAAAAAAAATCTGAATTATTTCATATATATATATATGGGGGGGAGATAGGGATACAGAGAAAGACATACAGATTACTAGTAGCTTATTATCTGGACATAACTCTGCAAAACTGAATGCCTTTCAGATTTATATATTTTATACCCACCCTTCCTTCCTTTCTTTTTTTAATATTTATTTATTCTTTTTTTAAATATTTATTTTTCCCTTTTGTTGCCCTTGTTGTTTTATTGTTGTTGTAGTTATTATTGTTGTTACTGATGTCAGCGTTGTTGGATAGGACAGAGAGAAATAGAGGAGGGAAGAGAGAGAGGGGCAGAGAAAGAGAGACACCTGCAGACCTGCTTCACCACCTGTGAAGCGACGACTCCCTTTCAGGTGGGGAGCCAGGGGCTCAAACTGGGATCCTTACACCAGTCCTTGTGCTTTGCGCCACATGTGCTTAACCCGCTGTGTTACCGCCCAACTCCCCCTTTCTCGCTTTCTTGACAGAGACAGAGGAGGTAGAGGCATTCAGCGTTGCTCCTCCAGCCATGGACCTCTCCTAGTGCTGTCCGTGGTGTCTCTGTGAGGTACCAGGGCTTGACCCCAGGACCTTGTTCCTGGTAAGCTGGATACTCTACTAGGGAAGGTATTTCCTGGCTCCTGACTTCTGAGTTTTAATAATAGCAAACTTGTATTAATAAGTACTCATAAACCATTTACTTAATTCTGGCTTACAGTGGTGCAGGGGATTGAACCTGGGACCTCAAAACCTCAGGCATGAAAGTCCTTTGCATAACCAATCTGTTAATACCCTGGCCCACAATTTCTCCATTTCTCTCTGTCCTATCCAACAATAACGATATCAATAATAACTACAACAATAAAACAAGGGCAACAAAAGGGAATAAATAAAAAATTTTTTAAATTAAAAAAAACAAAAAACAAGGGCAACAAAAGGGAATTAATTAATTAATTAAAAAAGAGAATGCTTTAGCTTAGTAACAACAACAATAAAAAAAAAAAAAAAAGGAAACCGGTCATCTGGCAGAGCTTTGGGTGTCCTGGCTGGATTCCTAGTCTCGTACAAGCCAGAGTGGTGTCCTGCCTTCTCTGTGTGTCTCATAGGAAGAGAATAAATCTGTTTCTTTTTTAAGTACTTGTGGGGATAGCAAGTTAGCTCACGTGACTAGTGTGCTTGCTCTGCCATCAGCACAACCCAGCTTTGAGCCCAGCCTCATCAGACAGAAAGCAGCTCAGGTACTGTGGTATGTCTATTTTGTGGCTGTGGTTGTGGTTGTGGTTGTTGCCAGAGCACTGCTCAGCTCTGGTTTATGGTGGGGGGGGTGTTTGAACCTGGGACCTGAGAGCCTCAGATATGAGAGAACCTTTGCATAACTATTATGCTATCTCCCATGCCCCTGTGGTATCTCTCTATCACTCCATCTCTGTCTTTTTTCTCTCTGAAAAAGTCTGCCTGGAGAGGTAAAGCCCCAATGGCAAGCATAAAATAAAGAGGGGGAATAGGAGAAAGGGGAAGCCCATATGCCTCACTGCTGCTTTTAGCATTCAATGCCTTACTTAAGTATTCCATAAAGAAAGGCATCAAAGTTTAAAAATAACAGAAAATCGGGGGTCGGGCGGTGGCGCAGTGGGTTAAGCGTATGTGGCGCAAAGCGCAAGGACCGGCGTAAGGATCCCAGTTCGAGCCCTGGCTCCCCACCTGCAGGGGAGTTTCTTCACAGGCTGTAAAGCAGGTCTGCAGGTGTCTGTCTTTCTCTCCCCCTCTCTGTCTTCCCCTCCTCTCTCCATTTCTCTCTGTCCTATCCAACAGCGAATGACATCAACAATGGTAATAATAATAACCACAACGAGGCTACAGCAACAAGGGCAACAAAAGGGGGAAAAATGGCTTCCAGGTGCGGTGGATTCATGGAGCAGGCACCGAGCCCAGCTATAACCCTGGAGGAAAATAATAATAATAAAAATAATAGAAAATCAAAAGTAAAAGCATTAGCTAGGGTGGTGGTCCAGTGGAGAGAGCGCAGGACTTGCCTGGACAAGCCCTGAGTTCAAAACCTGGTACCACACGTGCCAGAGTAATGCTCTGGTAGCTCTTTTTCTGATTCTCATAAGAGAAATACATTGATTTTAAAAAAAAAAAAAAGGAAAAACACAGGCACTGAGCCCCAATGGCAAAATGTAAAAGTAAAAACACAGTTCTACGAAATAGAGATAAATATTATAAGTGATTTGGTAGAGATTTTCTCTTTTTGACCACAAAATAAAGTTTCTTTTTAATTTTTTTGTTAACAAAATAAGTAACGTGGTATACCTCCTAACCTTTCTATTACACTGTTGCTTTCATAAGAAATGACATTGTAGCAGACCAGGAGGTGGCTCGTGTGAAGGTGTGACAGTGATTATATATGTGTATGAAGATTTGGACTCGCAAGCATGGGGTCCCAAGTTCAGTCCTTGGCATCTCATGTCTGAGTGATGCTCTGGTGTGTTCTCTCTCTCTCTCTCTCTCCCTCTTCCCTCTCATTTTTAAAATTACATGATATTATACACATAATTTTGTAGTTAGCTTTTTCCCTTTTTTTTTTTTTACATGTCCTATAACTTCTCACTTCTTAACATTTCATTTCTTTAAATACTCATTTATTTGTTACATAGAGAGAGTTTTCCATTAGGCAGGAAGGAGAGAGGAAGACAAGCCATAGCACCACTCCAGTATAGGCAATGCTGGGGATTGAACCAGAAACCTCAGGCGTCAAAGTCTTATGTTCTGCTAGTTGAGTCACTCTGCCTGTTTCAACATTATATATATATTTTTTAATATTTTATTTTATTTATTTATTCCCTTTTGTTGCCCTTGTTGTAGTTTTTTATTGTTGTAGTCGCTGTTGGATAGGACAGAGAGAAATGGAGAGAGGAGGGGAAGACAGAGAGGAGGAGAGAAAGATAGACACCTGCAGACCTGCTTCACCACCTGTGAAGCGACTCCCCTGCAGGTGGGGAGCCGGGGTTCGAACCGGGATCCTTATGCCAGTCCCTGTGCTTTGCGCCACCTGCGCTTAACCCGCTGCGCTACAGCCCGACTCCCTCAACATTATATTTTATGTACTGAAAGCACTGCCTTGTGGTCAAGGAGGTGGCGCAGTGGATAAAGCATTGGACTCTCAAGCATGAGGTCCCGAGTTCAATCCCCAGCAGTACATGTAGTACCAGAGTGATGCCTGGTTTTTTCCCTCTCTTCTCCTATCTTCCTCATGAATAAATAAATAAAATCTTTTAAAAAGAAAGAGAGAAATTTATTTACTGCCTTGTGTAAATACAGCACAGATTTTAAAAATTCAAGCCACTAAGCCTATCTTACCGTAAGTAACTCTCAAGCGATGTGAAGTCAAACCAGAGGGTGACATCTATGAGCGAAAACTTTAGCCTTCTGTTGCTAATGGAAGACCCTGTCCACAACAGCTTCTGAAAGGATTCAAACATACCCAGCACGTTCTGACAAAAACCGCCGCTAGGCTGGACAGAGCCCGATGCCTACCTAGCCACATCCGAATCGTGCTCATGTAGTCTTTATTCTTGGCAGACAGAAGTTTGTCATAGGAAGGGCAGCCCGCCAAGAGGATGCGGTCGTGGTCCTCACACATGGAGATGAGGTGCTGCTCGGCGCTTCGCGTGCAGCACACGTGATAGTGAGCCAGCTTCGTTATGGCATGTCTGATGGAGTCATCAATGGTCCCGCTCACTTCCCCACCTTCAATATGAAGGATTCGGATGTTCATTAAGGCAGCAGATGTTGCAAGTGCCAGGGCATCGAACCTGTCTCCGTGAACAATCATGATGTCAGGCTTCAAGCGATTTAGGACATCTGGTAGTTTTACTAGAGCCAAGCCTACTGACTCCACCATGGCGGCCTCATCTTCCCCTCTAACGATTGTGTGTAGTCTGGTGTTTATGTCGAAGTCATCTTGCTCAATCATGCGATACGTGTTTCTAAAAGAAAGGAAATAAAGATGTGAGACAATGTTCTGAAATACAAGACCATAAAGGTATATAAGAAGTAGTCCAACATCAACCTGAAGGGAGAAATATTATACAAAATTGTTAAAATCAAGCAAATTGAAATATAACTTATAAGCCATTAAAAAAATATATAGAAGTAGGGGAGCCGGGTGGTAGCACAGCGGGTTAAGTGCATGTGACAAAAAGTGCAAGGATCCCAGTTTGAGCCCCCGGCTCCCCAACTGCAGGGGAGTCGCTTCACAGGCAGTGAAGCAGGTCTGCAGGTGTCTATCTTTCTCTCCCCCTCTCTCCATTTCTCTCTGTCCTATCCAACAACAACATCAATAACAACAATAAGAATAACCACAACAATAAAACAACAAGGGCAATAAAAGGGAATAAATAAATATTTAAAATTTTTTTTTTTTTAAATAGAGAAGTTAATTTGTCCACAGGAGTACTCCTACAACCATCTAGCACCTTGGGAGTTTCATCTCCGCCTGCTTTAGTATGTACCCGGAAGAGAAACATCTGAGAGAAAAAACTGTTTGGGAGGGGAAAAGATTAAATGCTATAGTGGCTGTAACATCTTATTTATAAAAAATTTAAAAGAAATGTATGCAATGGGGAAAGAAGCTAGCATGTGTGCTCAGCCAGGTGCACCACCCCCCGGCCCCTCAAGTAGATTTTCTCAGATAGTCAGAATTCATTTCATAATAGATGGATCAGTTGTTGGGATAGCCACAAGTCTCTTCTTAACTCTTCAACTATTTTCTCAGAGCAAACTGTTAAATCAGTTTCTAGAGAAAGGTTATAGTTTATATTGCTGCTGCTGTTGTTTTTAATGCAGTGTCAGGAAATGAACTCAGGGCTTCCATCCATGCATACACAATACTGATGAGAGGTCTCCTTGGTCGAAGTTTCTATAATTTTTTTATTTTTGAGAGAAAAAGACACCACAGCCCCGGACACCTTCTAAGAGCTAAGAGTGCCTTCCCCCCCCCCCCCCCAGTCATCCAGTCTCCCGTGTGGCTGATTCCAGGGGTGAAGCCCAGGGTGGGCACAGACCCTGCTGGTGAGCTATTTCCCAGTCCTGTATTCTATTTTTTTTTTAAGTGGTCTAGAAGTCCATTATAACACAGGCATCTTTCACAGTGAATGCTGTACTTCTGACCTATAGGGAGGCTGCACTACTATGTTCATGCCACAAGGGTGCACTGATTATCGCTCTATTACATTCTCTTCTTAGAACAAAAGGAAGTTCAGTTTTGGCTCATCTGTTTGGCTCCACGAGGAGTTCGTATTTTTCATTTTCCACATTTAAACTGATCAATAACCTGATGTTACTAAAATAAGAATGGTGATTACAGCTTCTTACTTTACCTCGTAGATGTATCAGACTTCTAAATTCTTGTCCCATATCTGCTACTTTATAAGCTGTTAATTTCTATAGGAGATTGTGTGTGTGTGTGTGTGTTTTTCTTTTTTCTTTTTTTGTGTCTGTTTTTGCAACTGCACAATTCTGCTACTCCCAGCTGACCTCTCCCCCATCCCCTCTTTAACTTAAGAGAGTGGAGAGACACCACTTCACTGTTGATGAAACACAGGTCCTAGCACATGGCAAAGCAAGTGTCCTATATGTAGGTAGGGTAAGTCACCTCCAGGCTCTCTGTATGAGTGATAATGTAGGACTGCCACTAGTACTCAGGAAAGAGAGTATATGGATCACACTACTATAGTCACACTAAATAGATCTCTATGTGGCATTTCTCTTGAACATGGTAACAAATGATAATAAAATAGCTATCATTTATCACGCATCCATCAAGCATCGTCACTCTATAATACTTCGCATCACTATCTCCATTTTTCACAATAACCTGCAATATAGGGTTTGGTTTTGTTTTGTTTGCCTCCACGGTTATCACTGGGGTTCAGTGCCTGCACTAGGAATCCACTGCTCCTGTGGCTCTTTTTTTTTTTTTTTTGACTAGGACAGAGAGAAATTCAGAGGGGAGGGGAAGACAGAGAGGGAGAGGGAGAGAGAAAGACACCTGAAGACCTGCTTCACCGCTTGTGAAGCGACCCCTCTGCAAGTGGGGAGCTGGGGGCTCAAACTGGGATCCTTACGCTTCGTACTATGTGTGCTTAACCCAGTGTGCCACTGCCCGGTCCCCCATTCCATGTTTTAATTGAGGAGTCCAAGGTTTGAGCTGATACTTCACCTTGGCCATAAAGAAACCATGAGGATTTGAAGGTAGGCCCACAGAACTCTAAGACCCAACTACACCGTGCCTGCAACGAAGGTTACAATGAGAAAACGCCTTCATCTTACCCATAGTCGTCTATCAGATGGGAGCCGAGTACCACCACATCAAGTTCAAAGAACTCAGGTTCCGTCTTGATACCGAACATGATCGGGGCAAGTTTAGAATAATCTGCACGGTTACAGGTAGCAACACAAACCCGGAGCTTTCGGTTATCTCCATTCTTCTCCATGACTTGTTTTTTTTTCCGTTTTATAAGGTTCTTAAAATACAGTTCCTGAAGTGGCAAAAAAAAAAAAAAAAAAAGGTTTATAATCAGAATGATGGGTCTTATGTGTAAACACAGGATTCTGCAGTGTTAGGTCTTCAGCCACCATTTTTTCTAGTGATCTAACCTTTCTTTCACCCCACTCCTGGGTGACACACCCACTGGTATACCTCTAGTTATGGAATTCCAGCAGACTAATCACAACCTCGCCCCTTTCTCTCACATTTAAGAAAACATACTAGCAGGCAATTCACAGTGACCTAAATTAACTCTAATTAAAGGACCAACAGATAACAACTCTTTATTGTTCAAAGTTGCTCATCTTAGCTCATGACTGCTCCCAACCAATCAGACTACTGCGAAATCTGGAGAACTAGGGACCTTCTGCCCCTCACTTTCAGGAAGGGAAATACAGGTCTTGAGGGGAGAAACTCCAAGATTCAAGATCACATCCTTCAAGGAATGAAGGAGATTTATTCAGCCTCACACTATCAACATCCTACCCTAGCAGCATGCAGAGTACTGGGATTAGTGCTAAGGAAGAAGGTGAGTCAGAGTCAAAACCCAAACTCATCTTCAAGGCTTTCTTTGTAGCTATAGCCAGTGCCTATAAACTACCTTAAAGTGACTGTCCAAAACTAAATCCATTTTTTTTTCCAAACCTGTCCCTCCTTCCTTGTTCTCTGTTATGAACTTCATTCATCCAGACGCCTTCACATCTTCTCTGTCCTTCGCACTGTATTTCCTAACATCTAGCAAGTGTATTCCCTGAATGCCTTCCAGCTCCATTTCTTACTCTCCATCCCTATCATGACATACTCATTTAAGTCCCAAACTGTTGTAACAGTTGTCAGAATGGCCTATTTCTAATCTTGCCTTCCACAGACTCTCAGAGTAATCTTAACAGGCTTCATAAATTTGCTCACCGTACTAAACAGGATACAGTAGTTATGAGAAAAAGTCCAAAGTGCTTTGCCTCTAGCCCATCCTTCCAAACACTTCTCCCCTATCTATAATGTGCTGAAGCCATGCACAGTTCAGCGTGTACAGTTCAGCCCATGATAAGTCTACGTGTCTGTCTTTCCAGATACAAGTATCTCTACCTAAAAGTTTTCTTTCCCTTTGCCAGGACACCTCCTCATCCTTCAGAACTCTGTTGCCTCTTTCAGAACCCCTTCATATAAAAAACTCAGTTCCTCTTCACCTCCACCCCTCAGAATAAATAGACAGACAAATAAATAAATCAATAGGAGACTTATTTCTATTTATTTCACATTAGCTAGAGAGTTTCACAAGAGAAAAGCCAGAGCCTCCCTTCAGTGCGTGTGCTACACGGACCCCAGCCAGGTTCCCTGGCACGTGATTCCTGAGCTCTGCCATGTGATCTGTCTCCCTACCCCTTCTCCTATTCCAGCCCCTTAGTTGCGGCTTCCCTCTGAGCACACTGGCCCTGCCTACCACAGCACTCATGCACACGCGTATGCGCCCCCCCCCCAAACACACACACACTTATTCATGTCTTTTGTCCACATACCTCACCTACCCCCCACTATTTTATACTCTCCATTCAAACACTGGAAATGAGGGGCAAAAGGGATAAGAGACATGTTTTATAGCATATTTAAACTGCTTTCTATCAACACAGAACCCCACCTTGTGGGCTGATAGTAACGCCTCTGACTCGTGAGATGTATCGATGTTCATAATCTGCACCCAGCAGTACGGAGAAGCATGATGCCAATAAAAGGGAAGCCGGCTTCTAGGGCAGGGCAAACGCCCAAACTCAGTGGAGATGCCGTCAGTGCCTTCTGCTGCTAATACCTCATCTCTCTTTGCCCAGAACTTCTTTTTAAAAATATTTTTATTTATTTATTATTATTGGGTAGAGACAGAGAGAAATTGAGAAGGGAGGAAGAGACAGAGAGGGAGAGAGACAGAGAGACACCTGCAGCCCTGCTTCACCACTTATGAAGCTTTCCCCCTGCAGGTGGGAACCAGGGGCTTGAACCCAGATCCTTGTGCACTGGAATGTGTGTGCTTAACCAGGTGCGCCACCGCCTGATCCCTAGACCAGTACTTCTACGATCGCACAAACTGTCCCAACCTGAACTGAGGACCTCCAGTAAAGAGAATTCCACCTACAGAAATGCAGTTTCAAGATAATGAAAAGAGCATCCCGCTGCCCAGGAAGTGGCACAATAGATAAATCATCGGACTCCAGCACATGAGGTCCCAAGTTATAACCCCAATATCATAGGTGCTTGAGTGATTCTAATTAATGATTAAATGAATCCTTAAAAAAATAAACATCCTATCAAGAGAGTTGTATTCATAAGGTCTAAGCATTTATTACCCAATCATCAAAGAGACAAGTGTGGGAAAAAAAAAAGGTGGCTAAGCCAAACAGTAGGGAATGTTTAATTTGCTGGATGAGGCAGAACAGAACAAATCACTCCAGGACCGAGTGATAACGCACCCGGTAAAGCAGACATGTTACCGTGTGTAAGGACCTGCGTTCAAGTCAAAGTGTA
This sequence comes from Erinaceus europaeus, assembly GCF_950295315.1. Lineage (NCBI taxonomy): Eukaryota > Metazoa > Chordata > Mammalia > Eulipotyphla > Erinaceidae > Erinaceus > Erinaceus europaeus. The sequence continues at coordinate 16,852,357 of NC_080171.1, read as the reverse complement.
TTTATTTTACAACAGCTGTAAACTTTACACCTGTCAAGACTGAAATGCTTGCTATTTACCAGGTAAACAAAATTAACCAAAGAAGTGAACTGAAAAATAAACAACATCAGTAAGGCCAAAACTATTTTAAGGAAAGAAATAATATAAATACAATAGATTGGGAGTCCACAGCGGCGCAGAGGGTTAAGCGCACGTGGTGCAAAGCACAAGGACTAGCGTAAGGATCTGGGTTCAAGTCCCCAGCTCCCCACCTGCAGGGAGGGGTAGCTTCACAAGTGGTGAAGCAGGTCTGCTGGTGTCTATCTTTCTCTCCCCCTCTCTGTCTTCCCCTCCTCTCTCCATTTCTCTCTGTCCTATCCAACAACGACGACATCAATAACAACAATAACTACAACAATAAAAGAACAAGGGCAACAAAAGGGAATAAACAGATATTTTAAAATAAATACAATAGATTAACTCTAAGGGGGATTTTTAAAAAAGAATTTCTTTGTATTAGCTATTACATACATGGTTTAAAATAGAAAAGTTGAAAAAGGTAGGTAGCAAAGTCTTCTCGTTTATGTTCCAGTCGTGTAGCTCTTCTCTCTGGCTGCTAAGAGTTGCTAGTTTTTTCTTGTGTCTCTCTTTACCCCCAACCCTTCTGTACATCAGCCATGCACACAGAGGTAAGCAGACCTCTGGCATGCAGGAAGTATGTACAGTGCAACTATGCAGCTGGGAACATAGTTTACATGTTGTTGCACACCTTGGTTCTGGTTTTTTGTAGTTTTGTAATATAAAGAGACCAGAGTGCCATCCCTTCATTTTACGTGGTACCAAATATAAAACCCAGGGCTTTTCATTAAATGGCAGAATGGTAAAGTTTAAATGATATATGTGTGTGTGTGTGTGTGTGTGTATATATATATATCTCCATCCTAAAAGTGCAAAGTTTAAAATTTGTTAGCCATCAACTTTTAAAATATATAAAAAATAATATGAGCTTTGGCTACAAAAATAATTCCACATTTACTGAATATGTACTTTATGCAGAACATTTAAAAGAGAGAGAGAGAGATGGAACTGAGAAAGAATTACTCTTTTGGAAAGTTTGAGTATAATACACAACACCAGGACACACAGTATGTGTTAACTAGTTCACTTTCCCAAAGCTGAGTACCAGAAACCAAATTAATGTTTTTTTTAAATAATTTATTTCTTTATTGGGGAATTAATGCTTTACATTCAACAGTAAATACAATAGTTTGTACATGCATAACATTCCCCAGATTCCCATTTAACAATACAACCCCCACTATGTCACTCATCATCTTTCATGGACCTGTATTCTCAAGATGTTTTTTTTTCCTTAAGCCAGTAAACATCATCTTTTGTTTTGGTTCAGATTAATGTCCAAAGATACATTTCCGGGGGCTGGGCAGTGATGGCCACAGCTGAGTGCACGTTTTATAATATGCAAGGCCATGGGTTCAACCCCCCAGTCCCCACCTGCAGGGGGGAAGCTTCATGAGCAGTAAAGCAGGGCTGCAAGTGTCTTTCTTTTTTTTTTAATTTATTTATTCCCTTTTGTTGCCCTTGTTGTAGTTATTATTATTGTTGTTGATGTTGTCATTCTTGGATAGGACACAGAAATGGAGAGAGGAGGGGAAGCCAGAGAGGGGGAGAGAAAGACAGACACCTGCGGACCTGCTTCACCGCCTGTGAAGTGACTCCCCTTCATGTGGGGAGCTGGGGGCTCGAACCGGGATCCTTTCGCCCGGTCCTTGCGCTTTGTGCCACCTGCACTTAACCTGCTGTGCTACCGCCCGACTCCCTGCAAGTGTCTTTCTCTCTCCCTCTGTATCTACCCCTTCCCTCTCAACTTCTGTCTTAATCCAATAAATAAATATTTTTTTTTAATCTGGTTCCTGTGGTCCAGGAGGTGGCACAGTGGATAAAGCATTGGATTCTCAACCATGAGGTCCCAGGTTCGATCCCTGGCAGCACATGCACCAGAGTGATGTCTGGTTCTTTCTCCCCTCCTATCTCTCTCATAAATAAATAAATAAATAAATAAACAAATAAATAAATTCTTTAAAAAAATAAATATCTGGTTCCAGGGGTTAAGCCCAGGGCCTTGCACATGTATAATACCACTGCTGAGGGGACCCCCATATCCATTTTTTCACTCTTTAGTTCCTTGAGAGAGGGGGAGAAACAATAGACAAAAGAAAAATCCACCACCCATGAAGTCCCCTCTCCTCAAGCTGTCTTTGATGCTTCTATGTAGTTCAAGCCTAAGGCCTGAACACAGAGCCTCACAGAGCTTGAATAGTAACTAGAGTCTCTATCACCAGTCTGGAATGAGTTAACATAATAAAACAGACTTCTACTATAAAAGGATAATTTAAATTACATAAAGTGCAGTGTAAAACAAATGAGCTAAAACTGGTTTCTTGGCACAGTTTAATGCTAGATAGCAATCAAAGCAAATGATGTCTATATTTGTTAATATTAATAAAGCTCAAAGTTACAACAAGGGAAAACAGCAAATTCCAAAGAGAAATACAATACAGCACCACTTACTAAGAATTTCTTTAGTGCTTGCTTCGGCAGCACATACAGAGAAGATTAGCAGGACCCCTGCACAAGGATGACACGCAAATTTGTGGAGCGTTCTGTGTTTTTGTCCAGTGTCTTTTTCTTCTTAGATTTTTTTTTTTTAATCTTAAAAGACACACTTCATTTCTACAACTGTAATTTGAATAAAGTGGTTATTTTTTGCAATCCCCTGAACAGTTTTTTGGAGGTGGGATTTCTGACTCCAGAAGTAAATATAAAACCAGGAAGCGAGGCCCCATGAGCTGAGGCTGAGCAGCGTTATCCACGGTGCTGCCTTCAGACGGCGCACTAGTGCCGTGGCGTGTGCAACTGGCTTCCCTGAGCCGTAAAATGTGTGAAAAGGGCAAAAATAAATAATTTTCTTCTAACAACAACAAAAAAAAATTTATTTATTCTCAAAAAAAGGGAGGGCTAGAGATAGAACCAGAGGGGGGTCAGGCAGTGGTGCACTTTGGCCAAATTAAGTGCATATAGTACTAAGTGCTAGGACCTGAGAACAAGGATTTGGGTTCAAGCCCCCCAGTTACCCACTTGCGGGGCAACACTTCATAAGCTGTGAAACAGATCTGCAGGTATCTTTCTCTCTACCTCTCTATCTCCCCCTCCTCTCTCAATTTCTCTCTATCTTATCCAATAAAATGGAAACAATGGCCACCAGGAGTGGTGGATTCGTACTGCTGGCACTGAGAGCCAGCAATAACCCTGGAGGCAAAATATATATATATATATATTGATAATACCAGAGCACCACTCTGGCGCATACAGTACCAGGAATAGAATTCAGAACTTCAAGCTTGAAAGTCCAACACCTAATTCAATGCACTACCTCCCAGGCCACTACAGTACTGCTTTGAAAACTATAGTAAAATATGACTGACTGTTGTTGACTGATCTGTACACCAACTCAGGAAAGTATGTACTTCAAGAGAGGGGGAAAATGGAGAGAGAAGATGAAAGGGCTTTACTTGTCTCTGTAAACACTTTTTTAAAAATCACATCACAGGGCAGGGGAAACAGCATAATACTTATGCAAAAGACTTTCATGCCTGAAGCTCTACATCACAGATTCAACCCCTACACCACCAGAAGCCAGAGCAGATCAGTGCTCTGGTACAAATAAACAAAGGGGTTGGGCAATAGCACAGCAGGTTAAGAGCACATGGCACCAAGCCCAAGGACAGGCTTAAGGATCCCGGTTCGAGCCCCCAGCTCCCCACCTGCAGGGGGGGTCACCTCACAAGCGGTGAAGCAGGTCTGCAGGTGTCTGTCTTTCTCTCCCCCTCCTCTCTCCATTTCTCTCTGTCTTATCCAACAACAATGATAGAAATAACAATAACAACCACAACAACAATAATAATAACAACTAAAACAACAAAGGACAACAGAAGTGCAGGCACTGAGCCCCAGCAATAACCCTGGAGGCAATAAATAAATAAATAAATAAATAAATAAATAAATAAATATTGGGGCGGTGTCAGGATCCGTGGCCCCCTGGCTTTCGCCGGCAGGCAGGGCCTGGGTCCCGGAGCATGGGAGTCCCCCCTGTGGTCCGTGCGTGCTCCGGGGTGGGGGGAGGCGCTGACTCCATTCCCACCCCAGAAAAGAAAAATGATAAATAAATAAAAATCACATCATAAATAAAAGCCTGAAACAAATATCGTAGCATGTCAATATATTAAGTCCTGATGACTGGGCAGGTGTCACAATTTCAACATGTTTGAAGTCTTTCATGAACAAGAAGTCATTGCACTGTAAAGAGACACCAGAGCACCACTGTCATTCATTCATGACGTCCTGTTTCTCTGTGTGTGTACACTTGCACACCTGCAATGCCTAAAGCAGAATGAGCCCAGCCTCGATGCTGTGCCGCTGTGTGCCACCTCCCCTCACGCCCCGAATAATCTTCTAAATAAGCACTGCAACGGTGTTTTATCCCTCGCCCCTGAAGCCTGACGCTCAGAAAGTCAGGAAGGATTGAATACTTGCACGTCACTCACTCCACTCTAACGGTAACCACACTCACTAAAAGTATGCCTTCATCTTGACCTCTGACAATCTCTGAGAAACCTCTTCTTTTTTCCCCTTTGACCAGAGCAACACTCAGCTCTAGCTACTGTCGGTGCCACAGACTGAATCTGGAACTTCTCACATGCAAGCTCTGCGCACCACCTCCATAGCCCTTTAAAATTAAAAAAAAAAAAAAAAAGGAGGGGGAGGAGGGAAGACAGACATTTATCTCTATGAGAAAGACCCCAGAACACCATTCAACTCTGGCACGAGGTGGTGTGAGAGACAGATCCCAGGACCACCGCAGGCATGCAAGTCCTGTGCTGCTACACACTGAGCTATCTTCTAATCAGAAACCCACTTGTTGGGGACTGGGCAGGGGCACACCCAGTTGAGCGCACGCATTACTGTGTGCAAGGACCAGAGTTCAAGCTTCTGCTCCCCACCTGCATAAGGGAAGTTTCACCACCATTTCCTGGCAGCTGCTTTTTTTTTTTCCTTCTTCTTCCTTAGTTCATTTTTAGCAGAGGATGAAAGAGAAGGAAAGAGACCTGCAACAGAGCCCTACTACTGATGAAGCTTCGAACCCGGGTCCCTGAGCATGATAGTATGTATGTTCTACCAGGTACACTACCACCCACCTCCTAAAAACCTAGTCCTTCCTTTCCTTCCTTCCTTCCTTACTTCCTTCCTTCCTTCTTTCTTTCTGCCTCCAGGGTTATCACTGGGGCTGGGTGCCTGCACTACAAATCCACTGCTCCTGGCGGCCATTTTTTCCATTGTTGTCACCCTTGTGGCTGCCACTGTCGTTGTTGCTGGACAGGACAGAGAGACATCGAGAGAGGAGGGAAAGACAGAGGGGGTGAGAAAGATAAACACATGTTGACCTGCTTCACTGCCCATGAAGCAACTGCCTTGCAGGTGGAGAGCTGGGGCTTCAACCCGGATTCTTAGCCAAGTCCTTGTGCTTCGAGCCATGTGCGCGCTGTGCTACCGCTCCAGCTGCTGGAAACCCAACTTTGTTTTTGCCTCCAGGGTTGCCTCTGGGGCTCGGTGCCTGCACTACAAATCCACTGCTCCTGAGGCTATTTTTTTCCCTTTTGTTGCCCTTGTTTATCATTGTTTTAGTTATTATTGTTGTTATTACTGTCGTTGCTGTTGGATAGAACAGAGGGAAATTGAGGGAACAGGGGAAGAGAAAGGCAGACACACCTGCAGACCTGCTTCACCATCTGTGAAGTGACCCCCCTGTAGGTGGGGAGCCAGGGGCTCCAAACCGGGATCCTCATGCTGGTCCTTGCGCTTTGCACCATGTGCGCTTAACCCTCTGGGCTACCATCTGGGCCCCAAACCAAATTCTTTTATTTATTTATTTATTTATTTATTTATTCCCTTTTGTTGCCCTTATTATTTTATTGTTGTAGTCACTGTTGGATAGGACAGAGAGAAATGCAGGAACCTCACATCTTCACTATAGAGCCCCTACTTCCCTCAGTCCTGGCACCCTTGGATAGGGCCCACTTTCCCGTATGCATCTCCCAATCCAAACCAAATAATATTGCATCCGCCGATCACAACCTAACCAAAGCAACGATTGCCATCTCAACATGCTTCACCTCAGACTGTATCCAGAGACTTCACGTGTGGAATGACAACCCTTCAGCTTCATTACTTGGGTGAGACCTTTCCTTTAATAGTACACTCTAATTTCATCTCAGGTAGTTCACTTTCTAACAAAGTCCCATAACCTAGACATACAACACTTTCTGTGAGAGAGAGCTTATGTTCACACGTATCCATAAACTACTGCAAAATATATACCTGAAAGCAGGATTACACTAGAGTTTGCAGTGAGTACCTCCCTAACACTTCCTCTCCACTATTCCAAACTTGGGATCCATGATTGCTCAACAAATTGTTTGGCTTTGTATGTTAACTCTCTTTTCAATCACCAGGTTCCAGATGCCACCAGGATGCTGACTAGGCTTCCCTGGATTGAAGACCCCACCAATGTGTCCTGGAGCTCAGATTCCCCAGAGACACACCTTACTAGGGAAAGAGAGAGGCAGACTGGGAGTATGGACCGACCAGTCAACGCCCATGTTCAGCGGGGAAGCAATTACAGAAGCCAGACCCTCTACCTTCTGCAACCCTCAACGACCCTGGGTCCATGCTCCCAGAGGGCTAGAGAATGGGAAGGCTATCATGGGAGAGGGTGGGTTATGGGGATTGGGTGGTGGGAATTGTGTGGAGTTGTACCCCTCCTACCTTATGCCTTTGTTCACTAATCCTTTCTTAAATAAAAAATTAAAAAAAAAAAAAAAAAAAAAGGACAGAGAGAAATGGATAGAGGAGAGAAAGGCTGAGAAAGAGAGAGAGAAAGACCGCTGCAGACCTGCTTCACTACCTATGAAGCGACTCCCCTGCAGGTGGGGAGCCGGGGGCTCCAACCAGGATCCTTACTCTGGTCCTTGCGCTTTGCTCCACGTGAGCTTAACCTGCTGCGCTACTGCCTGACTCCCGGAAACCCAATTCTTAAGACTACTCCCTGCATTCTCTCAAGTCAAGAAAGACTAATGAGGGGGTCGGGCGGTGGCGCAGTGGGTTAAGAGCATGTGGCGCAAAGCGCAGGGACCGGTGTAAGGATCCCAGTTGGAGCCCCCGGCTCCCCACCTGCAGGGGAGTCGCTTCACAGGCGGTGAAGCAGGTCTGCAGGCCCTTCTCTGTCTTCCCCTCCTCTCTCCATTTCTCTCTGTCCTATCCAACAACGAATTGCATCAACAAGGGCAATAATAATAACCACAACGAAGCTACAACCAGGGCAACAAAAGGGGGAAAAAAAAAAAAGGCCTCCAGGGGCGGTGGATTCATGGTGCAGGCACCGAGCCCAGCAATAACTCTGGAGGGGGAAAAAAAAAAAGAAAGACTAATGAATTCTGACAAGAGGTGACCAACCCTTTAAAAACATACAGCCCACTCCATTGTGGAAAGAGACCAATGAACACTTGGTTTAAACATCTCCGAGCAGAGAAAAGCATCACGGCTGTCAAGCACGGTCTTAACTTTAGAAACACTGGCTCATAACACTGATTCGGAGGGATATATGCACCGCCATGTTCATAGCGGCTTATTCACAACAGCAAAACCTTGGAAACAACCAAAATGCCCTTCGACAGATGAGTGGATAAGATCGTTATGGGACATAAGCTCAACAGAATATCATTCGGCAAATAAAAGATGATATTGTATCCTCTGGGATAAAGTGGATGGAATTGGAGATGATGCTTAGTGAAGCAAGTAAGGAGGTGAAGGACGACTACAGAATGGTGTCACTCATATGCGGAATGTAGACAACTGAATATACAAATGTGCAGAGGTAGATAGCATAATGCTTACACGAAGAGACTCTCAAGGCTGAGGCTGCGAAGTCCCAGGTTCAACCCCTGACACCACTATAAGCCACAGCTGATAATGCTCTGGTTTAAAAAAAAGAAAGGAAGGAAGGAAGGAAAGAAGGAAGAAAATCAACTTGAATATTACAAATGTGAAGAAAACAAATGTCAACTTCTATCTAAGACTGTGGGAGAACTATAGTGGCTATCTAGGGGGGTGGGGATGGGGACACACACCTTCGGTGGCAGGAAAAGAAAGACTATACTGTTAACCATTACTCAATAAAGCTCTGAAAAGAAAGAGAAACATTGATTCGTTTCATCCCCACAGACCTTTCATTAACACCTTAATACAACGGGCACCTGCGGTACAGAAGAAAATAATCTACTCGTCTCAAATCATCGTCATGAATGGCCTGAACCCCAAACCGAACCTAGCACTGGGCATACCGCCCACGATCAATATTGGCTTTTGTGTTCGCTCGCTCCATGAACACTGCCGAGTAAGGGTCCGTCCCTGTCCTGCCAGGCCCGGAGATGGCGAGAACACGACATCTTCCTCTTTCCTGGGTGAGAGGGAAGAGAGCAGCCCCCCCCCCCCCGAGTATATAATGCGGGGGTGTAGTGGGGTGAACCAGCCATCGGCACGGCTAAACGTGGGGGCCGGTGGGGACGCACCTGGTTGAGCGCCCAGGTGGCAATGCACAAGGACCTGGGTTCGAGCCCCCCGACCCCACTTGCAGGGGGGAAAGCTTTGCAAGTGGCGAAGCAGAGCTGCAGGTATCTCTCACCCCCTTCCCTCTCAATTTCTAGCTGTCTCTACCCAATAAGCAAACAAACAAACCCCTCCTGTCTATCAGAGGAATGATAGGAGCTGTGGGGATCTGCCGGGCCTGGTGGGGTGGCTAACAGGTGAGCGCAGATGGCAATGCTCGAGGCCGCGGCCTGGGGTGGGGATGGCGCTGGGAGAGCCTGTCCCTGTGGGTCCCGCACCTGCCGGCCCCGCGGCTCTGGGTCCCGACACGCCGAGTGTGGGGCAGCTCGTGGCGGGGCTGCGGCGGGGGGCAGCCGGGTTCCCGCCCCCGAGACCCCGGGCCCCGCCGGCCCCAGCGCAAGCGCAGAAGCGCGGCCCGTGCGCGTAGGCCCCGGGGAGACCCGGCCGGCGGGGGCGGGGGCGGGGGCGCGCCGGAAAGTCCCGGCCGGAGCGGGGTCCCGAGGAGGCGGCCCCGGGATCCCGCAGGAGGCGCGCGCCGCCGGGCAACGCGAGCTTCTCACCAAGACGTCAGTGCGCAGCTGCTTCCCGCGCCGCCGCCGCCGCACCTAACGAGCGAAAGCCGCACGCAGCAGCAGGAGGCAGAAAGCAGGTTGGGAGCAAACCCAGCTTCGGCTTCCGCTGCCCCGGCTCGCCCGTCGATGACTCAATGCTCGATCCCGGGCCTCCGCCCCTCCACGCCCCTCCACGTCCCTGCGCGGCCACCCGGGGCGCGGGATTGACGCACTTTATTGCGTCACCGGGCGGGACTCTTGATTGGCTGGGCCCGTCGGAGCCCAGCCAATGGTTTTGAAGGGGCTCGGGGACGGGGCGGGGCGAGCCTTTTAGCTGTCGTGGCGCTGCGGGTCGGGTCACCGCTGGGCAGCACAAGCCCGTCTGTCGGCGCTCTCGGCGGCCGCCACGCCAGCGCGGGGCTCCGAGTGTGTCTGCCTCGCACTGCAGGCGGAATCCGAACGCCTTCCAACCCCTGGCCGCTTTAGAGCTCCCCTCCCCCCGAACGGTGCCGTCCACCCCGGCGCTCTCCCTGGAGCTGCGCCGCTGGAGGACGTGCTCGCCCGGGGGCTCCGGGCTCGCGGGGACCGGGGCGGCGGGAAAGTGGAGGGAAAAGGGTCCTGCAGCTCTGGGCCAGCGTCTGCGTGATCTCTGCAAACTTTCGAGTCACCACCTTGAACAAGAAACAGCGCTAGATACAAGAGAATCAAACTTTATCTGATAATAACAATATTTTTAACAACCATTAAATAATATGCCACGGGTTAAATCTAACTCGAACGTCTTGCTAGAAAAAAAAAAAATGTCAAGGGCTGGGGAGATAGTACAATGGCGATGCAAACGACTTTCATGTCTGAGGATGGGAAGCCCCAGAGTCAATCCCCAGCAACCCCATAAGAGCTGAGCAGTGCTCTGGCAAAATTAAACAAATCGAACAGCAAATGTAAAAATCCAAAACTTATGAATTTAATATTATTATTATTATTATTATTTGCCACAAGGGTTTAGCTGGGGCATGGTGCCGCACAACGAATCCACCGCTCCCTGCAGCCATGTTTTCCCCTTTCTCTTTTCACTTGAGGAAACAGAGAAATTGAGACGGGAGAGAAGATAGGGAGAAAGACAGTTACACCTGCAAACCTGGGCACCTGCGCAGGCGATGCGGCCCCACTGCAGGTGGGGAGTGGGGCTCAAACCCGGATCCCTGCGCCTGGTAGCATGTGCGCCACGGCCACCGCCCCGCCCCGGCTTTCATGGCATTTCTGTTTGAAATGACGTGCTAATTTACAAAATACTTATCAACTACTAGTTCTCCCACCCCCAGCAATTAGCTTAGAGCCACTAAACAGGGATAAACACCATCAGCTAAGGACCAGACAACACGGAATTTTGGGCAGAGAAGGTAACGTTGGATTTGTCTTTTCAGTATCACTTTGTTTGCAATGGTGTTGGCAGTTGGGGGGGAAGGGGGAAGATTCTGTAGAAGAATGTGTGAAAACCCAGTACCACTGACTGCGTGAGAGGAGACAAAACTGCTGCTGAATACTGCTTTATAGGTTATAGACTCCTGCCTTGTGCTGTTTAGATACCTTGTGGACATATTGTATATCAAAGAGAACACGGATTTTATAACTATAAAGAAAAGAAAGGCGGGGAGCCTGCGATAGCACAGCAGGTTAAGTGCACGGGGCGCAAAGCGCAAGACGGGCGTAAGGATCCTGGTTCGAGCCCCCGGCTCCCCACCTGCAGCGGAGTCGCTTCACAGGTCTGAAGCAGGTCTGCAGGTGTCTTTCTCTCCCCCCTCTCTGCCTTCCCCTCCTCTTTACATTTCTCTCTGCCCTATCCAACAACAACGACATCAATTACAACAACAAAACAACAAGGGCAACAAAAGGGAATTAATATTTTATTTTAATTAAAAAAAAAGAAAAGTGTTCCAGGAGGTGGCGCAGTGGATAAAGCTTTGGATTCTAAACCATGAGGTCTTGAGTTCAATCCCCGGCAGCAAATATACCAGAGTGATGTCTAGTTCTTTCTCCTATCTTTACCATGAGTAAATAAATAAATTCTTAAAAAAAAAAAAAGAAAGAAAGAACGAAAGAAAGTGAAATACAATAGAAGAGAGTGGGAATAAGATTTAGCTTTGGGGAAAAAATAAATAACAGTAATAATTTAGTTTGGAAGTAGAGTTGACAAGGCGTAAAATCAATCAGATACGGGAGGATGACTTCCAGGTTTCTGCCACTAGTAACTGGGAGGTTAGTGTCATTTGCCAAGGTGAGGAAAGCTCATCTGACTATGACATGGCTTGGGGAGAAAAAAAAATTTTTAATTTGGGATACATTCTGTCTGTGCTGTCCACAGGGCATTCACACAAAGGTATGAGATGGCAGCAAGACCTACAAATCCAGCCAGTCACAGATTATTGTCACGGTATTCCTTTCTTATGGCTGCTACAGGATTAAATCAACAGCTCATGGTAGGCACCATCACAAGAAAAATGTGCAACTGTGTGATGATGGATGTTAACTAGACGTGTGATGGCTATTTGATAGTGTAGATGTATAATCATATACCTATAACTAATTTTTAGACTATATCAAATATTTTTAAAAGGTATCACTAGGTCTGCCTTCCTTGGATTGTAGGAGAGAATCTTGTTTCCTTTCCTTTTCCAACAAGTCCATTTAAATAGTCATCCATAATCTCCCCCATCTCTCAAAACTCTTGCCCCTGTCTGCAAGGTTGTATAAGGAAACAGTCACAGGCTCTGGAAATATAGGGGTCTGGGAGCTATTATTACTCTGCCTGGCACGAGTGGTAATAACAGTGAGATGATCTGGATGGACGGCAGCTAGTAGTTGAGGGTGTCTTGCAATGAGGCCCCATGTTTGACTTCCAGTATCACCACCCCCCCCACCAATTAAATGCAATATTCTATAATATACTGTCAGTTATCCAGGCTAAAGCATTACCTTTCTCTTTCTTTGGAGTTTACTAAAATTACCTTAAGAACAATTCTAGTAGGCCTTCAGGTTTTTTTTAAAGTTTTTTTTTTTTCATTTCTTTATGAGAGACAGGAGGAGAGAGAGAACCAGAGCATCACTCTGTCGCATGGTAATCAGTAAAACTCAAGATCTCGTGCTTTATCAATGGAGCCATGCCCCATGGGCTGTCATGGATTTGGTTTTTAATCTAGTTCTTTATTACTTGGGTGTGTTTAGTTTGTGAAAACTCATATTGCAGGACTAGAATATGTGTACTTTTGCGTATTATACTCTAATGTGTTTTAAGTACTTCCTCTTTAAGATTATAACTAGGAAAAATGTAACTAGAAATATAAATACTTTTTATAAGGAATACATTTTTCCCTATTTTTTAAAAGAATTTATTTATTTATGAGAAAGGCAGAGAGAGAGAGAACCAGACATCACTCTGGTACATGTGCTGCCAGGGATTGAACTCAGGACCTCATAGTTGAGAATCCAGTGCTTTGTCCATTGCGCCACCTCCTGGAGCACAACGAATACATTTTTAATAATGTGTGCAGTTATTAAGCCACTAGCTGATTTGAATTTGCTTGGCCAGTACTGAGAATTTCACCTTTCTGCATGTTGTCAAATAATTCTATGATCATAGAATGATTTAATCAGAAATTACCCCCCATTTAGTGTTTTCCTTTATATTTTCTTTAAAATATTTTTTAATTTATTTAGTATTGGATAGAAACAGAGAAACTGAGGGAAGAGGGAGGAATAGAAAGTGAAAGAGACAGAGAAACCATTCGTGAAGCCTTCCCCCTGCAGGTGGGGACCAGGGCCTTGAACCTGGGTCCTTGCACACTGTGATGTGTGCACTTAACCAGTTGTGCCACCACCTGGCTCCAACTTTATATTTTCTTGAAATGAAATCACAGCAAAGAACCACAGAAGATACTTTTTTCTTGACTTTTTGGGATGACTTTTTTTTTAAATAAAATACTTTTATTTATTTTAGATCAAGACAGAAGTTGAGAGGGAAAGGGGAAGGTAGAAGGAAAGTTTCACCACTTGTGAAACTTCTCCCCTGCAGGTGAGGATTTGGGGCTAGAACCCAGGTCCATGCACACTGTAATGAATGCATTCAACCAGGTATGCCACCACCAACCCCCTTGGGGACCACTTTTCTTTGGTAAATAATATTATGTTTCTGGATCTTTGTTACTCTGCTAATTTAGATTTTAATTTTAATTTTAATTAGCTTATCACAACCCCCCCCCAGGTAATTTAGTGTCATTTAGTTGGTTTACTTGCTTTTGGCTTTACTCTGAAGGTTCCACAGGCTACAAAAAGTCACATGCTGCAGCAGAAGTAGCTGAGCAGGTAGAGCACAAGACTTGCATGCCTGAGACTCCCAGTTAGAACCCCAGCATTGCATGTACCAAAATGGTGCCCTGGGGATTCTGCCCCTATCTCTCTCTCTCAATAAATGTAACTTTTTTCTTAAGAAAAAAGAAAAAGAAAGAAATGACAATAACATAATAAAGAAGTCAGTTTCCTACATATCACTAACATTCTTACACAGTCATACATATGCACTTTTTAATTTTATTATTATGGGCTTTTTTTAATTGCCTCCAGGGTTTATCACTGGGGCTCTGGGCCTGCACTCCAAATCCACTGCTCCTGGAGGTTGTTTTTTTCCTCCTTTTGTTGCCCTTGTTTATTGTTGTTGTCATTGTTATTGCTGTTGTTGTTGTTGTTGGATAGGACAGAGAAAAATGGAGAGAGGAGGGGGAGACAAAGGGGGAGAGAAAGACACCTGTAGACTTGCTTCACGGCTTGTGAAGCGACTGCCCTGCAGGTGGGGAACCCGGGGCAGGAACCAGGATTCTTATGCTGGTCCTTGCACTTTGCGCCACCTGTGCTTAACCCGCTGCACTACCACCTGACACCCTATTACGGTTTTTTAAATGCCACCAGAGTTATCACTGGGGCTCCATGCCGGTACTACGCCAGCAGCCATTTCCCCCACCCCCACCCCTTTTATTTTTATTGGAAAGGACAGAGAGAAACTGAGAAGAGAGGGTGGATAGAGAGGGAGAGAGAAGGGGGCTGAGCAGTGGCCTACCAGGTTAAGCTGGTAGTAGAGTGGTGAAGCAGGTCCACAGGTGTCTGTCTTTCTCTCTCACCTCTATCTCCACCTCCCCTCTCAATTTCTCTCTGTCCTATCCAATAAGATAGGAAAAAAAAAAAAAAAAGGAAAAATTGGCTGCCAGGAGCAGTGGATTCCTAGTGTCGACACCAAGCCTCAAAAGTAACCTTGAAGGCCAAAAGGGAAAAAAAGAGAGATGGATCCAGGTGGTGGTGCACCTGGTTGAGCATACATGTGACAACGTGCAAAGACCCAGGTTCAAGCCCCCTGCTTCCCCACCTGCGGGGGAAAAGCTTCGAAAGTGCAAAGCAGTGCTGTAGGTATCTCTCTCTCTCTCTCTCTCTCACTCTCTCCTCTGTCTCCCCCCTTCCCTCTCAATTTCAGGCTGTCTCTATCCAATAAACAAATAAATATAATTTAAAAGTTTATAATAAAGAGAGATTTGCAGACCTGCTTTCCTTCTTGTGAAGTGTCACCCCTGCAGGTGGGGAGCAGGGGGCCGACCCCAAGTCCTTGCACTGGCAGTATGTGCACTTAACCTGGTGCACCACCACCCAAGGCCCCTCCCCATAGACGGTTTTATATACAATACAGATAACATCATATTTTATGTAGATTCTATACATATATACAGACTTAAAATTTTTTCTCTATTGGGGGATTAATGGTTTACAGTAGACAGTATATGTGCAGAATTTTAACTTGATGTTCAGGCCATAATTAGATGGCCAGAAATTCCAGACCTTAAGAGATTATTTAACCTCATCCTCTCATCAAAAGAGGGCAGCTCATTGGCACTTCTGACAGATGTTTTTCTCTCCACCTTGGGGACAATTCTTCTCTTGAGAATTTGTTCTACACATTTATTTGGTGATTTATATATAAAGAATTCTGTCTCTTTAAATTCTACCCACATATTAATAGTCAACCATTGTAAAAACTTTATTTTGGGCTGGGGAGATAGCATAGTGATTATGCAAAAAACTTTCATGCCAGAGACTCCAAAGTCTTAGGTTCAGTCCCTATCTAGCACAAGACAGAACTGAATAGTACTCAGATAAAATAGACAAATACACATGAACAAATACACTTTATTTTTATCCACATGGTACTCATAAGAGCCTGAAGAAAGGGGGCCAGGTGGTGGTGCACCCAGTTAAGCACACGTATCAATAAGCACAAAGATCCAGGTTCAAGTCCCCACTCCCCACCTGCTTTCATGAGCAGTGAAGCAGGCCTGCAGGTGTCTGTCTTTCCCTTTCTACCTCCCCCTCCACCTCAACTTCTCTGTCTTGTCCAGTTAAAAGAAAAGAAAAAGAAAAAAAAGAGGGGAAATGGTCACCAGGTGCCATAGATTCATATTGCCAACACCGAGCCCCAGCGATAACCCTGGTGGCAAATAGAAGAATAGGAGGGAGTCGGGCGGTGGCCAGCGGGTTAAGCGCACTTGGCACAAAGTGCAAGGACCGGCCGTAAGGATCCCGGTTAGAGCGGGGGAGTCACTTCACAAGCGGTGAAGCAGGTCTGCAGGTGTCTGTCTTTCTCTCCCCCTCTGTCTTCCCCTCCTCTCTCCATTTCTCTCTGTCCTGTCCAACAACAACGACATCAATAACCACAACAATGTTAAACAACAAGGGCAACAAAAGGGAAAATAAATAAATATTTTTAAAAATTAAAAAAAAAAAGAGAGAAGGAGTAACCACCTTGAGATAGAGATTCTCTTACTTTCCCACCCCTTTTACAGAAAAGGAAGCAAGCACAGAAGGGAAAGTTGTCTACGGTTACACAGTTATTAAGCCGTAGATAAGACCCCACATGCTCAGCCAGCACCTTATGCCTCTGTTTACATTACACAGTCCTTGCAAATCACAGCTAAAGTCTGCTTCTAGGTTAAGCTTTGGCATCATTTCAGGGAGGTTGTTCCCCTACTTAAGAACTCACAAAACCCTTTTATTACCCAGTTTTATTATCTCTCTGAATTTCTCACACACCCAGTTTAAGAGGATATTGAAGACATTTTCTTTTTAAAAAAAATTTATTTATTCATTTTTGTTGTCCTTCTTGTTTTACTGTTGTAGTTATTATTGTTGTTATTGACATCATCGTTGTTGGATAGTGCAGAGAGAAATGGAGGGGGGGTGGAGACAGAGAGAGAAAGAGAAAGACAGACACCTGCAGACCTGCTTCACCACCTGTGAAGCGGCTCCCCTGCAGGTGGGGAGCTGGGGACTCAAACCGGGATCCTTAACACTGGTCCTTGCACTTTGCACCACCTGCGCTTTACCCGCTGCGCTACCACCCGACTCCCTGCAGATGTTTTCTTTAAAAGTAAGATATGTATTATCATATTATCCTGATGTAGTACTTTAGGAAAGACTTCAAATAAGCAACTAAGGGGAGTCGGGCAGTAGCACAGTGAGTCAAGCACACGTGGCGCAAAGCGCAAGAACCCAAGTAAGGATCCCAGTTCAAGCCCCCGGCTCCCTACCTGCAGGGGAGTCACTTCACAGGTGGTGAAGCAGGTCTGCAGGTGTCTGTCTTTCTCTCCCCCTCTCTGTCTTCCCCTCTTCTCTCCATTTCTCTCTGTCCTATCCAACAACAATGATACCAATGACAATAATAATAACCACAACAATGATTAAAAAAAAAAAGGGCAAAGAGGGAGTCCAGCGGTAGTGCAGCAGGTTAAGCACACATGGCACAAAGTGCAAGGACCGGCGTAAGGATCCCGGTTGGTGCCCCTGGCTCCACACCTGCAGGGGAGTCGCTTCATAGGCGGTGAAGCAGGTCTGCAGGTGTCTATCTTTCTCTCCCCCTCTCTGTCTTCCCCTCCTCTCTCTATTTCTCTCTGTCCTATCTAACAATGATGACATCAATAACTACAACAATAAAAAAACAACAAGGGCAACAAATGGGAAAATAAATAAATAAAATTATAAAAAGTGGGCAAAAAAAGGGGAGGGGGAATAGCCTCCAGGAGCAGTGGATTTGTGGTGCAGGTATTGAGCCCTGCAATAACCCTGGAGGCAACAGAAAGAAAAAAAATAAAGAGACTCTCATGCTTGAAGCTCCAAAGTCCCAGGTTCAGTGCCCCCATCACCATAAGCCAGAACTAAGCAGTGCTCTGGTAAAAAATAAAAACAAAGATTTATTTATGAGAGGAAGGGGAGGAAAGCAGAGAAAGAGAAAGAGGATACATGCATGCCAGGGCATCACTCTGGCATGTGCAATGCTAGGGATCAAACGTGGGGCCTCATGCTTGAGAGTCCAATGCTTCATCCACTGTGCTGCTTCCCAGGCCACTCACCAAGACTAAGCCCAACTGTGAATCACCTGGACTGTGGAATAGAGAGAGAACGGGCCAGTTTCAAGTGAACTCTAACATGGAGCACACTTAGGACTGGGAGATAGCTCACTTGGTGGAACATGCATGTTACCATGTATGAGGTCCTGAGTTCCAGTCCCGGCATAGATGACACCAGAAATGATTAAATGACTTAAAATTGAACTTCAGGGGCTGGGTGGTCCCCACCTGCAGGAGGAAAGCTTCACGAGAGGTGAAGTAGGTCTGCAGGTGTCTCTGCCTCTTCCTCTACCTCCCCCTTTCTTCTCAACTTCCCTCTATCTTTATCCAATAATAAATAAAAATAAAATGAAATAAAAAACAATGCTACATTTAAAAAATCCCAGTAAAAAGGGCAATATTTCACAAAAAAAAAGCACAGAAGTACATAGTTGTACTTATTTATACTTTTTTTTCCCTTTAATCTTCCGAGATCGGGTGTGTTCTGGGTGGTATAGTCGTAGACGTTTTTTTTCTTTTATCATTCTGTTGAGGGGTTAATGGTTCATAGGACAGTTGTGGACACATGGGTACAAAGTATTGTTCAGCTCTGATTTGTGGTGGTTCGAGGGATTGAACCTGGGACCTCAGAGACTCAGCCATGAAAGTCATTTTGAATAACCATTATGCTATTTCTCTGTACTTCCCTTCTATAACTGAAAGCTAGCACAGAGATGGCTTTTATCACCACAGGTACTCTAAAAAACTGGTAGTTGGTAAAAATGGTTAGTAATTAGAGATATTAATAATGATTAATGAATCACCTAGAGGCCTTTCTATTCAATTATGAATATATTAATACTGTACTTCCATTAAGTTGTCCCAAATGCTACTACCTGATTAATCTCCTTAAAAGATTACTCTCCTTTAACAATTTGTTTGGCTTTGTATGTTAACTCTCTTTTCAGCCACCAGGTTCCAGATGCCATCAGGATGCCGGCCAGGCTTCCCTGGGCTGAAGACCCCACCAATGCGTCCTGGAGCTCTGCTTCCCCAGAGACCCACCCTACTAGGGAAAGAGAGAGGCAGACTGGAAGTAGGGACCGACCAGTCCACGCCCAGGTTCAGCAGGGAAGCAATTACAGAAGCCAGATCTTCCACCTTCTACCACCCACAATGACCCTGGGTCCATACTCCCAGAGGGATAGAGAATGGGAAAGCTATTGGGGAGGAGATGGGATATGGAGATTGGGTGGTGGGAATTGTGTGGAGTTGTACCCCCCCCCCATCCTATGATTTTGTTAATGTCTCCTTTCTTAAGTAAAAAAAAAAAAAAAAAAGATTGCTCTCTGGGAGTCAGGTGGTAGCACAGCGGGTCCCAAGCACAGGTGGTACCAAGCACAAGCACCGGCGTGAAGATCTCGGTTTGAGCCCCTGGCTCCCCACCTGCAGGGGAGTCACTTCACAAGCGGTGATGCAAATCTGCAGGTGTCTTTCTCTGCCTCTCTCTGTCTTTCCCTCCTCTCTTCAGTTCTCTGTCCTACCCAACAACGACTACAACAAAATAATAAGGGCAACAAAAGGGAATAAATAAACATAAAAACATAAATAAATAAATTTTAAAAAATAAAATAAAAACAGTGATGACCTCATCTCTGCTTGTTCTTACAAACATTGTTTCCCAACCCAGATCCTTCTGCCTTAAACAGACCTTTCTCTGCCCCTCCTTCAAAAAAGAAAATCATTTCTTCTTCTACTTACACTCTACTCTGACGTCATGTTTTACTTCTGTTGTGAAAGCTTCTCTGAACACCCTACCCAGCAGAATCTCAGACCTTCTTACTCCTCACTAGACTGAGGGGATTTATAGTTATTTGTTTATCTATTTTATTTGTTTGTTTTCCTTATTTTTTTTTCCAGAGCACAGCTCAGCTCTGGTTTATGGTGGTGCAGGGGATTGAACCAGAGACTTTGGAGCCTCAGGCATGAAAGTCTCTTTTTCACAGCCATTATGCTATCTCCCCTGCCCAGGAGATTTTTTTTTTAAATCATGGAAATAACATGATTAGATTTGTATAGTTAGAATTGTATGACATGGGTTAGGAAGAAGGAAAGGACCAAAGAAGGGAGACCAGCTAGAAATAATATGTCAGGACTTGAATTAGGTAGTAATAGTGAGAATTAAGAGAGGAAAGATGGAGTAAAGTGAATATAGAGACATTTAATCTAATCTAATGCTTATGAGGTTGTATTTCTTGAGTCACAATTTAAGAATTATTATGGAGACAATTATATGAAACAGAGCTCATTTCAAGGAAGTTATGACCTGGTGAGAGGAATCAAACACACAAAGTAAGGTAACTAATGTGGTTAATTTTCTCAAGTTCCTTAATAAAACATCAGGTCCGTTACTTTATAGCCATAAACATATAAGCACCTCCCAGACCACTCTAAATTTACATAATATTCTAAATGCTTTGTTGTCATTTCACCAATACTCATGGCTTCTTTACCAGGAGTCTATTTCACCTCAAGGATCCACTGTCTCTTCTTGTCCATGAGAAAAAGTCCTCATGGCACCCGCTTAAGCACACATAATACTTAGTTTAAGGACCCGAGCAAGGATCTGAGTTCAAGTCCCTGCGTCCCCACCTGCAGGGGGGACGCTTCACAAGCCGGTCTGCAGGTGTCTATCTTTCTCTCTCCTTCTGTCTCTCCCTCCTCTCTCAACTTCTCTCTGTCCTGGCAAATAAAATGGGGAAAAAATGCCTTCCAGGAGCAGTGAGTTATCTCTAGGGCTTGGTGCCAGCACTACAAATCCACTGCTCCTGGTGATATTTTTTTCCATTTTTACTGGATAGGGCAGAGAGAAATTGAGAGGAGAAGCGGGTGGGAGAAAGATAGACACCTGCAGGACTGCTTCATTGCCTGTGAAGCGATCACCCTGCAGGTGGAGAGCTGGGGGCTCAAACCAGGGTTGCAAATATTCTTAATGGCTCTAGAATGAAGAGTCTGTCCAGAAGGTTTTCAGTTGACCTTTCCTGATCCATTAGCGAAATGGTTATATGTGGCAGCTATAGCTTCAAGAGTCTTATGAAATGTAGTCCTCAAATAATAAGGCTCAAAGTCTAAGTTATGCCTCCACCCATGTGCTGCAGAATGATGTATGTCAGCAGGCATGAAAACAACATTTATCTCCTTAACCTTCACCATGGCATGACCAGGTGCAGCAAGATTTTGAAAGGAGTTTTCTTTTTTTTTCAGCAATATATCACAAAGGTGGGCTTACACTACTCAGTAAATCATGTCTTTAATAGATACGTTGTCACCCAGACACTTTTGTTTCCTTTATAGAGCACAGACAAACTATTTCGCATCATTCTCAAGGACCCTAGGGTTGTTAGAAAAGTAAATGAAGAGGCTAGGTGGCAGCACACATGGTTGAGCGCACATATTACAATGCACAAGGACCTGGGTTCAAGTCCCCAGTCCCCACCTGCAGGGGTAAAGCTTCACAAGTGGTGAAGCAGTCAGTCCTGCAGGTGTCTCACTCTCTCTCCTTTCCTCTCAATTTCTGGCTGTCTCTCTCCAATAAATAAATAAAGAGAAGAAAAATTAAAATACTAAAAAGAGAAAAGTGAATGAGGCCAGGCTTCAGCTTCAAGCCATTGGCTGCATTTTCCCCTAACCAGAAAGTCAGCTTGTCTTTTGTTTGCTTGTTGCTGAGCCAGAGTCTCAGACAAGCACTGTTTTCCTTACTGGTGTTCTTTTAAAAAAAAATTTATTTTCCCTTTTGTTGCCCTTGTTTCTTACTGTTATTATTGATGTCATTGTTATTAGGTAGGACAGAGAGAAATGGAGAGAGAAGGGGAAGACATGGAGGGGGAGAGAAGGATAGACACCTGCAAACCTGCTTCACCACCTGTAAAGCACCTCTCCTGCAGGTGGGGAGTCAGGGGCTCGAACCGGGATCCTTACTCTGGTCCTTGTGCCTCGTGCATTTAACCCTCTGTGCCACCACCCGACTCCCCTTACTGGTGTTCTTAGCTAGTTCGAGACAGTGTGCTGTAAACTGTTGCCACTTCACTTCGCACTTCATGACCATGCAGACAGTACCTTATGATCCAGCAATACCACTCCTAGGCATCTATCCAAAGGACGCTGAAACACTAATTCAAAGAGACATATGCACCCCTGTGTTCATAGCTACATTATTTCAAAGAGTGGAATGAGCCTAAATGCTCACTAACAGATGACTTCCTAGAGACATTATATGATATACACTCCATGGAATACTATTCTGCAATCAAAAAAGATGATATGGTGTCTTTCGGGACAAAATAGGTAGAACTGGAGGTGACTGTGCTTAGCAAAATAAGAGATGAGAGACAAGTAGCAAATGGTTTCACTCGTGTGTGGAATCTCAAGAACACACATGAACTTGGAAAGAAAACAAAAAACAGAAGCAAGCAAACTGTTTCTAAGACTTGTGAGAACTGTGGTGGTTCTCTGTGAAAGAGGAGAGGGGGTGGGTGTGGTGGGGAACGATACACTGTCATCTTACAATCTAGTAACATGCTATTAATCACAAATTTTAAAAAGTTATGGGATATATATTCAATGAACACTGCAATAAAAAATATGTGGCTGTCTTATTTAAACAAAATAAATGGATGGACTTAGAGGTGGGTATGCCAGGTTAACTTTGTAAAAAGGTGAAGGCCAACTACCAGATTCTCACATGTGGAATACAGAAAACTAAAGCAAATTAACTTACAGAAAATACATACAGTAGCCAAACTGTCTCTCAAACTTTGTGAGAACTAATGTAGCTGGGGGAGGGGGGTTCTGTGCTTTGGTGGAGGGTACCTTGGTCTACATACATCTTATATTCATGTGAAATTATACCCCTGAAATCATATAATTTTGTAAAACCCTTAAATGATAAAAAAATAATAAGTACTTATGAAGCACAATAAACCAAAGCACGATAGGAGCTGAGCAGTGGTGCACCTGGTTGAGTGTAACATGCTACCATGTTCAAAGACACAGGTTCAACTCCCCCACCCCCAGTCCCTTCCTGCAGTGGAGAAATTTCATAAGCACTGAAGCAGTTCTCTCTCTGTGGGTGCCTCTCTGTCTCTTTCCCTCTTCCCCCTCCCTCACTTTCTTTCTCTCTCTTCTTCCTACCCTCCCTCCCTTCCCTTACAATTTCTCTTTTGGTTTATCAAATGAAAGAAAATTTAAAAAAAAAAAAAAAAAGGGCAGTCAGGAGTAGTAGATTCATCATGTAATTACTGAGCCTCCGCAATAATCCTGGTGGCAAGTACAAAAGTAAATAAATTAACAAACAAAGCACAATAAAACAAGGCATGGCTCTGTCTGAAACAGATAGGCAGGTTTGGAGATGAAGCTGAGTAGGTGCAAATTCAATGAACTCTGATTAAGAGATGTTGGGTTTGCAGCACCTTAATGGTGTTTTCAGGAAATGGAGAATCTGGAGGAAGACATGGGTCAAAGACACAGATCTGTGATAGTCACAAATCATCCAATAAAACTAAGATCTGCTTTGAAAGACACTCCCCCCTTAGCTCAGTCTATGTTTGTTCTTCCTGGCTGTTCTAATGTTCCTGATCCCTAGTTTGTTACACTTTTGACCAGTTCAAGAATCTCTTATTTTACATATAGCAGTTGTCTTAAGTCTTAAGTCAAGTTGACAATACTACATGCAATTTCATAAGGTGTGAAGTTCTATGGAAGCTGGGGCTGAGGTTTATTTTACTTCATGTTAAGCATTCAGTGGAACTCACCTGGCCAAAGTTCCTCTTTACCAGCTCTGTTTTTCCAGCTGCCCCAGTAGCTAGACTTTCTGCCCTCAAGCTCCTCTGTCCTTAACAACCCCCGCCCTTCCTTCCTACTTTTTTAAGTTTTTTTTATTATTATCTTAGTTTATTAGATAAAGACAGTCAGAAATCGAGAGGGAGAGAGAGAGACACCAGCAACCATGCTTTACCACTCACAAAGCTTTCCCCCTGTGCTGGGAAATTGTGCCAATGCAGTCACATCTGCCATGTTGTCCCCTCAGGCTACTGCTAGTTCCCGCGAGAGTTGGGACATTCTCGGAGTGCCTGTTGAGCCATGTTGTGCCCTCAGGACATTGTCTATATCCCCGCGATATCTGGAGTGCTCTGGTCACTCCTCCCCCCTCCCATTCTCAGGAGAGTTATCATCCTACCCTGGAGTGCTATGGTTACTCCTCCCCCTTCCCATTCTCGCGAAAGCCACTCCTATAAAAGCCCTTCTTCTTCCGCACCTCGCTCTCTCGCCAGCGCTTCACTTCGGTGTTTAGACGCAGGAAAGGTTACTGCGTGAGGCGGCCATTTTCTCTACCTCCACGTGACCCAACCTGCTTCTCTAGCACCCAACTCTGAGGTGCCAGCGCGAATAAAGATTTGTGTTTCCTCTTCGCTCCGGACCCTCTCTCTCTCTTCTCTGCGGCCCGCGCACTACAACATCTGGCTCTACAACACCCCTGTAGGTGGGGACCAGGGCTTGAACCCAGGTCCCTATTCATGGGAACAGGTGCGCTCAGCCAGGTGCGCCACCACCTGGCCCTGTCCTTAACCCCTTCACACTTTTGATCTCTGCCTCATTCTTAAACTTCTTCCTGGATTTCTGTGGCTGCTCCTAATTTCCTTCCTACTTCCAAAACTCTGGCTGCTATGCTCTCTCAGTCTCCTTCCTTAAAAGGTAATGTGTCTCAGGAGTCTATATTTAACTTTCCTTTCATCTCACTTTTTCTTCTTTGTCACCAGGGTTATTAATGCAACTCCACTCACAACCCTATTGCTCCCAGCAGACACTTTAAAAAAGAAAAAAAAAGGAGGGGTGAAAGAAGAGAGACAGAAAGAGCCACTTGTGAGGCTTCCCCAAACAGGTGCTTTCATATGATAGTCTGAGACTCGAACCCACATCCTGTCACATGGAAAGTGTGCTCTCTGCCAGGTGGGCTATCTCCCGTCTCCCCTTTCATCTCATTTCACTGTCTACTGAGTATGACCTCACTCATTTGTATGGCTTAACAAAAATATCATCTAGGGGCTGGAGGACAGCAAACCCAGTAGGGAGCACACCTTGCAATGCACGCAACCTGGGTTTGGGCCCAGGCACCAAATGAGAGTGTTGTGGCATGAGAAGAAATACCAGTGAGATGTTGTTTCTCTTTCTCTCTACTTGCATCTATCGGAAAAGACAGTAACGGAAGAGCTGGCCCAGCACTGGTAAAAGTGGACATGCGTAAGGTCTTGTTATCACCAAAAAAATCCAACCACTTAAGATTATTTCCAGGGCTAGAGAGAGAATTCACTGTGTGTACATACGAGGCTAGAGCTCTGCCACCACCTGTGAGGGGCGTCAGGTGGTGGCACACCTGGTTCAGCGCATATAGTTCCATGCACAAGGACCCAGGTTCAAGCCCCTGCTCCCCAAGTTCATGATCAGTTCATGAAGCAGGTCTGCAGGTGTCTCTCTGTCTTTCTCCCTTTCTATCTCCCCTCCTATCTCAATTTATCTTTGTCTGATCAAATAAAATAGAAGGGAAAATAGGAGGGAAAGTGGCTGCCAGGAGCAATGAATTTATAGTGCTGGCACAGAGCCCCAGCAATAACCCTGGTGGCAAAACATAAATAAGAAATAGAAAGTATCCTGGAGCAGTGAAGTTGTTCACTTACAAGGAAAGTCCTGTTTCAAAGGGGGTTGGGGGTGGAAGGGAGAGATGAAGGAAAAAGCAGGAAGGAAGGAAGGAAGGAAGGAAGGAAGGAAGGAAGGAAGGAAGGAAGGAAGGAAGGAAGGAGGAAGGAAGGAAGGAAGGAAGGAAGGAAGGAAGGAAGGAAGGAAGGAGGAAGGAAGGAAGGAAGGAAGGAGGAAGGAAGGAAGGAAGGAAGAAGGAAGGAAGGAAGGAAGGAAGGAGGAAGGAAGGAAGGAAGGAGGAAGGAGATAGTTGCTAAATTGAAGCCTCTAGTTCCGTTTTCTCCATCAACCCCAAACATCTACCTCCTTCCGACATTTTTATTTGAATGTGTTCCACGGGCACTTCAAATTAGTCTGACAAATGAAGATTTCTTCTTCCTCATGAAGCTGGATATTTTCCATTGTAATGCTCAGTGAGTAATGACAGCCTATCAGTTTTACACTTTGAAAGCTATATTAAAAAAGGAAGGAAGAAAGAAAGAAAGGAAGGAAGAAAGAGAGAAAGAAAGAAATGTTTTTGTGGTCCAGGAGGTGGCACAGTGGAAAAAGGATTGGACTCTCAAACATGAGGTCCTGAGTTCAATCCCCAGCAGCACATGTACCAGAGTGATATCTGCTTCTCTCTGTCTCTTCCTACTTTCTCATTAATAAATAAAGTCTTAAAAAAAAAAAGAGGGAAGTCGGGCGGTAGCGCAGTGGGGTAAGCGCACATGGTGCAAAGTGCAAGGACCAGTGTGGGGATCCTGGTTCTAGCCCCCGGCTCCCCACGTGCAGGGGAGTCCTTTCACAGGCGGTGAAGCAGGTCTGCAGGTGTTTATCTTTCTCTCCCCCTCTCTGTCTTCCCCTCCTCTATCCATTTCTCTCTGTCCTATCCAACAACAATGACATCAACAACAACAATAACTATAACAACAATAAAAATAAGGGCAACAAAAAGGAAATATTTTTTTAAATCTTTTTTTAAAAAAGAAAGATATATTTTAAGGATCAATCCCCAGTACCACCATAAGCCAGAACTGATCAGTGCTCTGCTTTTAAGAAGAGGTTTTTGTGGTCCGGGAGGTGGTGCGGTGGATAAAGCATTGGATTCTCAAGCATGAGGTCCCAAGTTCAATCCCCAGCAGCACATGTACCAGAGTGATGTCTGGTTCTTCTCTCCTATCTTTCTCATGAATAAATAAATAAGTTCTTTTTTTTTTTTTTGTCTCCAGCGTTATCCTTGGGGCTCAGTGCCTGCACTATGAATCCACTGCTCCTGGAGGCCATTTTTTCCCATTTTGTTGCCCTGGTTGTTATTATTATTGCTGCCATTGCTGTTGTTGGATAAGAGAGAGATAAACCCAGAGAGAAGGGGAAGACAGATACCTGCAGACCTGCTTCAGCATTTTTGAGGCGCCCCCCTGCAGGTGGGGAGCCTGGGCCTTGAACTGGAATCCTTATTCTGGTCCTTGTGCTTCGTACCACGTGCGCTTAACTCACTGCGCTACCACCCAGCCCCCAATAAATAAATTCTTTAAAAAAATGTTTTGGTGTCTGCAGCTGCACACCCGGTTATACACACATTTCACCACACTCAAGGACCCGGTTTAAACCGCCACTCCTCACCTGCAGCGGGAATGTTTCACAAGTGGTGAAGCAGGTCTGCAGGTGTCTTTCTCTCTCGCCTCTCAATTTTTCACTATCCTATTAAATAAAATGGGGTAAAAAAAAAGGCTACTTGAACTTTGGAATTCTGGGGCCTCAAGCACTAAGTTCTGTTTATTTGACCGATGTGCTATCTCCCTGGCTCCAAAAGAATATTTTTATTATTTATTTTTACCAGAGCACTGCGCAGCTCTGGTTTATGATGGTGCGGGGGACTGAACCTAGAACCTCAGAGCCTCAGGCATGAAAGCCTGTTTGCATAACCAGCATGTGATACCCCTCGCCCCAAGAGAATATTTCTGCAGCAGAGAACATGCTGTGACTGAAGACAACAAGAAATAATGAGAATTGCATACAGAGGACACTGGCCTAATGAGAAATGTCTTGTTGAAGAACAGGGAAAACATCTTCAGACTCTTACATGCGAAGTACCTTGGGAGAAGAGTAAAAGGCCCATAGAGCATTTCAGAGTTGATGTGGTCACAGAACCAGCAAACATTAAATGCAGACAAATGAAAGACGCTTTGAAAAATCTGTCAGGGAGGAGTCGGGCTGTAGCGCAGCGGGTTAAGTGCACATGGCAAGAAGCGCAAGGACCAGCTTAAGGATCCCGGTTTGAGCCCCTGGCTCTCCACCTACAGGGGTATTGCTTCACAAGCAGTGAAGCAGGTCTGCATGTGTCTTATCTTTTTCTCCCCTCTGTCTTCCCTTTCTCTCTCAATTTCTCTATGTCATATCTAACAACAATAAAAAAGAAAAAAGAAAAAAAAAGGAAAAATATGGCTTCCAGGAGTAGTGGATTGGTAGTGCAGCCACTGAGCTCCAGCAATAACCGGGTGGCAAAAAAAAAAAAAAAAACTGTTAGAAAAAACCAAATTGATCCCATGAATAATGGATAGAGTCAGGACAACTCTTAACTGTTAATATAACTAGACACAACTATTCACTGAAGACACAAAAATAATTGTTAATGTTTATTTATCCTCTTTTGTTGCCCTTGTTGTCTTATTGTTGTAGTTATTATTGTTGTTGCTGTTGTTGATGTCGTCGTTGCTGGATAGGACAGAGAGAAATGGAAAGAGGAGGGGAAGACAGAGAGGGGAGAGAAAGATAGACACCTGAAGCAACTCCCCTGCAGGTGGGGAGCCTGGGGCTCAAACTGGGATCCTTATGCCAGTCCTTGCGCTTTGCACTATCTGCACCACCTGGGCTTAACCCGCTGCCCGCCCGACTCCCAAAAAATAAAAATTTAATATGTTCCCACTAGAAACTCAAAGTCTAGGGGCTGGGTTGAGGCACACCTGGTTGAAAGCACATGTTACAGTGCACAAGGACCCAGGTTCAAGCCCCCAGTCCCCACCTGCAGGGGGAAAGCTTCATGAGTAGTGAAGCAGGACTGCAGGTGTCTCTCAGTCTCCCTCCCTTCCTGTCTTCCTCTCCCCTCTCAATTTCTGGCTGTCTCTATCCAGTAAATAAATAAAGATAAGTAAAATAAAAAAGAAACTCAAAGGGAGTCTGGCAATTAAGCGAATTAAGCACATGTGGCGCAAAGTGCAAGGACCCCCGCAAGGACCCCATTTGAGCCCCCAGCTCCCCACCTGCAGGGAAGTCGCTTCACAGGCGGTGAAGCAGGTCTACAGGTGTCTATTTTTCTCTCCCCCTCACTGTCTTCCCCTCCCCTCTCCATTTCTCTCTGTCCTATCCAACGACATCAATAGCAACTACAAGGGCAACAAAAGGGAATAAAAAATAAATACTAAAAAATTTTAAAAAAGGAAAAAAAAGAAACTCAAAGTCTGACTTTGAATTTAAATATAAGTTCACATGCTACTAAAAATAACACATTCTCACCAAAATAGCATTTTAATTAGATATTAGTTATTCTGCTAGAACTAGAACGTGCAGAAAACAATAGCAAGGAAGACATAGCTCAACGGTAGGTGTCTTATCTGCACTAAGGCGATTCCTTAGTGCTAGAGGATCTTTAAATTGAACAAATGGGTAAGGATGTATTTTTAATCACCACAGTGAAATGGAATGATGGTTTCCTAAAACATCTGGATTTCCATATGCCTAGATAAAAATTTTAGCTTAAATAATCTGCAGATAGCAGCACAGCAAGTCACGTGGCAGGTGTATGTACTAATAAACGTAGCATTTCCATTTTCTTTGGCTTTGGTATTAACTCAGAGTAAATAAGCTAGCGTCTCTCCCCAGTAGAACTAGTAGCCGCCAGCATTGCACCTTGTGGAGATGAGCGGCCTTTATAAAGCAGTAGACACAAACGGCAAATCCACTTTAGCTGATGAAAACACTGAGAATCTGAAGCAGAGAGTTCCTTTTCAGCTTTCAGTTTAGAGATGCAAAGAAACCATGAGTTTCAGCACAAGACTGAGAAACAAAGATGACTGACCTGAGTTAGCTAGGGGCAGGGGAACAGAAGAAGGGGAGGGAAGCCGTTAAAAAAATAGGTTTAAAATTAACACCCTCCTCCCCCCTCACCCCGTGTAACCTCCCCCCCTACCTTCTCCTTTTCTCTCCCCACCCCCCCTTTTTTTTTTCTGATTGAAAGTTCAGTGATAGAGCTCTACTGATTGCTGGCTACTTACGTGAGGTCCTTGAAAGCTTGACTTTTGCTGAGGATACACAGTGATCTCCATCCTGGAGCCCAAGTTCTGGAGCCCAGGCTTTGCACCTGGTGTTTGAAATAATGAGCAGAGCGGCTGTCCGTTCTGGAGGCTGAGTTGCCACGGAGCAGTCAATAATAGACATCTGGATTCCAGGCTAAATCTTCAGCCCCGCCTCTCTGAAAAGGAAGGGGGTGGGGGGAAGGTAGTTCTGAATTCTTCCTGTATTTCTGGACTGTAGTTTGATGGTGGGAGGACAGTTAGTGTCTGAGTAACTTCTGTTTTTGATACTGTGTTCTACCTGTCGATTTTCTTTTTACTAGAAAAATTATTTTCTTCTGAGTTTCTTGCAGATAGAAACAAAACCTTACAGTCAAAAATCTCAACAGTCTTTCCTCCATGGTTTCTACATATAAGTACATTCAAGACATTCACTGACATGATACCTTTAGCAAAGAATAAAGAAATTAAGCCAGAAGATGTCAAGTTCCTTAATGGTCGGGTGGTGGCACACCTGGTTCAGTACACACAATTCAGTACCCAAGGACCAAGTGTGCCACTTGCCTGTGCTTGTCTACGTGTGTCCTATTCAGTTCATTGCCTTGTGATTGATTGATTGATTGATTTTTACATAGCACCGCTTAGCTCTGGCTTAGGGTGGTGCCAGGGACTGAACCTGGGGCCTCAGAGCCTCAGGCATGAAAATCTGCCACACCAGCATGATGTTGTCTCCCTGGGCCATTGTTCTGCCCAGATTTTAAAATCCCATTCCCGAAGAGAGGAAGCCAGAATCACATGTGAAAGCAAAGAGCCTTGACTGAAGCTTGGTGCTGCACCTTACACTTAGTCCCTGGGTCTGAGGCTTTCTGCTGCATCCCTCAAGGTAGCATGGCCCCTAGCAACTGCTCCCACCCCTCTCACACCAGCCCACTGCCCGCCTCTGCTACTGTGCGGTGGTCCTTTCGGATGTGTGCATGGGACAAGGGCCCAGGGAGACTTCACGTCTCCTGCTGCACCTTTACTCTTCACACGGGCTCCTGCTCAGCCGTGTGTGCGCTGAACCAATGTGAGCAACAGGCACAGGGTGCTGCGGTGTGCCGACAGCTCCACTGCCCAGAGCCGGGCGTTGGGTGCCCAGCCACACAGCTGGCGGCAAGAGCGTGCCCGGAGTCTACTTCTCACAGCTGAGCTGCAGTAAGAGAGGTTTGGGAAAGGGAGAGAAAGAGGCTTTCTCCCCCCAAGAATTATTAGGTAACTGAGGAGAAGCAGCAGGTTGGATGTGAGGAAGTGGATGGTCATGAAGAGGGAAAACTGAACTGAAAAGTTGTTGCTGACGGTTGATATTATTACTTCTTTCTTTCTTTCTTTCTTCCTTCCTTTCTTTCTTTCTTTTGTTTTTGGCGCTTGTGCCCACACAATTCCACTATTCTCTGAAGAACTTTATTTTATTTTTTCCCTGATAGCAGGTAAAGCTCATGATGCTTCCCCTTTGTGCGCTGCTCCCACATGATGACAGGGGCCTGAACCTAGGTCTGCATGCATGGTCTCTCTTTTATTTTTTATTACACCTACAGACCTGCTTCACCACCTGTGAAGCTACTCCCCTGCAGATGGGGAGCTGGGGGCTCAAACCGGGATCCTTATGCTGCCGGTCCTTGCACTTTGCGCCATTTGTGCTTAACCCGCTGTGCTACCACCCAACTCCCCTCTCCTTATTTTTTGAAAAATATTTTATTTTGGGGAGTCCGGCTGTAGTGCAGCGGGTTAAGCGCAGGTGGTGCACAAGGACCGGCATAAGGATCCCGGTTCGAACCCCGGCTCCCCACCTGCAGGGGAGTCGCTTCACAGGTGGTGAAGCAGGTCTGCAGGTGTCTATCTTTCTATCCTCCTCTCTGTCTTCCCCTCCTCTCTCCATTTATCTCTGTCCTATCCAACAACGACAACAACAATAATAACTACAACAATAAAACAACAAGGGCAACAAAAGGGAATAAATAAGTAAAATAAATATTAAAAAAAAAGAATGTGATCTTTTAAAAAAATTTTATTTGAGAGAGAGAGAGAGAGAGAGAAACACCAGAGCACTGTTCAGCTCTGGCTTATGGTGGTGCAGGGGATTGAACCTGGGACTTGAGAGCCTTAGGCATGAGAGTCTGTTTGCATAAGCATTCTGCTATCTCTTCTGCTCCCCTCCTTATTTTTAATGAGAAAGAGAGAGAAGAGAAGGGGAGTGAGAGGAGGCACCACATCACTGCTCCATCACTTGTGAAACTTCCTGTTTGTGGTGGCTGGGAGTTCAAACCCAAGTCCTCACACATGGTCAAGTGTGCTCCTTATCGGGCAAGTTAACTCCTGGTTCGAGCCCCCAGTTCCCCACCTGTAGGGGGGTCGCTTCACAGGTGGTGAAGCAGGTCCGCAGGTGTCTTTTTCTCCTCCCCTCTGTCTTCCCCCCCTCCATTTCTCTCTGCCCTTTCCAACAATGACAACAACAATAATAATAATTACAACAACGTTAGGCAACAAGGGCAATAAAAGGGGAAAAAAATAGCCTCCGGGAGCAGAGGATTCATGGTGTAGGCACCGTGCTCCAGCAATAACCTGGAGGCAAAATACAGAAAGATAAAATAAAATAAAACCTTTATCATGTTTGAGAAATGAAAGAAAGAAATTGAGTTGTTTAAAAGTTATTCTATGGTGGTCAGTTTACTCTGATTGCAGCGCTGCCTAATCTTAGACTGTGGCTTGCTTCATTAACTGTGAATATATAATGATTAACTAGGCATTTCTGTCCTGGGGAGAAGTCCCGATCATGAATAATATCCTCAATCTGCCAACCGAATTGTAGAAGACAATGCTACCATTTCCTGTGTCAGTGTAGATTCCTTACATTTGTTGCATGTGGTGGAAGGAGAAAAGGCACAGAGCTTGAGCAGAATTACTTGGACGGGATTGTCCTGCTATTTGGGGAAGGAGAATTTTTTTTTTGTTATGAAGGACCATTCTTGGCACTACAAAAAGTTGTTTTAATCCAGCGAAAACTAAAAGCACTTGCTCCGCTTTGTAACAGCCGCCACCCACCCACCTCTACCAGCACACACACAGTTTAAAATATACCACCCTTGAGGGTGGAACAATTGATCTGAGAATGTCTACAGCACAAGAGATCCTTGCACAATCTCCTGTGTACAACTCCCCCTCAGCACCGGGGAGAGACCATCTGGGATACTGAGCCATGTCACACTAGCCACCAAAAGTCACCAGAACAAATGCATGGAAAAAAAGAGTGTTATTCACTTGAAAACAGCTTGTGTTAGAAAGTTGGTCTAGCTGGCAGAGGATGTAGTGCAAGTACATCTTGCAAGTACCCACCTGCAGGGGGTTTTGCTTCACAAATGGTGAAGGAGGTCTGCAGGTGTCTCTCTGTCTCTCTCCCTCTCTCTCTTCCCCATCCCCTCTCAATTTCTTTTTCTTATCCAAAAAAAAATTTTTTAAAAATGGCACAGGAGCAGAGGATTCTTAGAGCAGGCACTGAGCGCTAGTGATAACCCTAGAGGCAAAAGAGAAAGAAAGAGAGAGGGAGGGAGAGAGAAAGGAAGGAAGAAGGAAGGAAGGAAGGAAGGAAGGAAGAAGGAAGGAAGGAAGGAAGGAAGGAAGAAAGAAAGAAAGAAAGAAAGAAAGAAGGAAGGGAGGGGAGTTGGCTGGTAGCGTAGAGGGTTAAGCGCACATGGTGCAAAGCGCAAGAACCAGTGTAAGGATCCTGGTTCGAGCCCCCGGCTCCCCACCTGTAGGGGAGTCGCTTCATAAGTGGTGAAGCAGGTCTGCAGGTGTCTGTCTTTCTCTCCCCCCCTCTGTCTTCCACTGTTCTCTCCATTTCTCTCTGTCCTATCCAACAACAGCAAAATACAAAAAAGAAAGAAAAAGAAAAAGAAAGAAAGAAAGTAGGCCTCAAACCGACTAAGAACCAGGGAGGCCACACAAAATCATGTCATAGTTGGAGTCCAAGCCCCACTGCCCTGGAGGAAACTTCAGTGCTGCAATGCATCCCCTTCTGTCTCCACCTGAGCAGTAAAGCATGTTAACTGCTGCCTGGGCAGCTAGAAGGTGAATGGAACGGCCTACAGAAGGCTTCCAGATTCTGGTGTGGAGACGTTCCTGAATAGCAGCAGCCCATAGGCCTGCAAAATAGTTCGCTTGGTTGTGTGCACAGACCAGGTTCAAGCCCAGTCAGTCCTCACTGCAGTCAAGGAAGCTTCAGTGTTCTGGTCTTCTTCCCCTTGGCCTCCATAGCTTTTTTTTTTTGCCTCCAGAGTTATCACTGGGGCTCGGTGCCTTTACTATGAATCCACTGCTTCAGGAGGCTGTTTTTCCCATTTTGTTGCCCTCATTGTTGTTGTTGTTGTTGCCATTGTTGTTGTTGGATTGGACAGAGAGAAATTAAGAGAGGAGGAGAAACAGAGAGGGAGAGAAAGATAGACACCTGCAGACCTGCTTCGCCGCCCGTGAAGCGGCCAGGGGCTTGAACTAGGATCCTTACGCCGGTCCTTGTGCTTCGTGCTGTGTGCACTTAACCGCCGCGCCACCGCTCGGCTCCCTCCTTCATATCTATATAACTATACCCGTGCCCATATCCATATCCGTGTATAGTCACACGACTTTCCGAAGAGCCAACCAGATGAAGCAGAGCCGCGGCACCAGCTGCAGCACCAGCCGCAGCAGACCCTCCTCCAGCTCTGCTGCCCTGGTGGCCATGTGCCGAGAGCCCCCAAGACAGCAATGCAGTGAGGGAGGGGCCCGGCTGCTGGCCTGCACCAGACGAAGTCCTGGGGTGGGGCGGGGGGGACTGGGGTGGTGGGCCCGCCTCTGAGTGAACTGCTGGACTTAGTGGGGACACAGTGGGTGTCTACAGCCTAAAGCTCTTCAACCAGGTGGAAAGCAAGACTGAGCTAAGGGTTAGCAGGTAGCTCGTCTGGTAGTGCATTCAGTTCATTCAGTTTGCCACGTCTGGGCCTCTCTCTTTCTCTCTCTCTCTCTCTCTTCCTCTTTCTTTCTGAAGAAGTCAGCCTAGAGTGGTGAAGTTCAGACAACAACAGAACAAACAGAGTTTGAAAGGGAGGAGAGCCCCTGTCTTGGAGAGCTGGTGAAACATGGCTGCATCTGTTTGTGAATCACCCTCCTCCCTCGTCTCCTCCCTCAAGAAGTCTGCTTTGATAGCGAAGGCATGTCTCTGAAAAATAATAAGTAGGAGGCAGAGATAACAGCCTTGCCCTGAGCACAGCCTGGGTTCGAGTCCTGGTGACACATGGCCCCAGGGTAAGCTGCTGTGCTGCAGTGTCTTTCCCTCTCTTTTTCTCTCTGAGAAGGTTGGCCTGGAGTGGTGACAGGAAACAAACAAAAGTGTTAAAAGGGAGAGAAAGACACTCAGGATCATAAACCATCTGTTGGGGTGAGGCACTCACCAAACAGGCAGGAGGTGTCACATGGTAGTGAGAGGCTTTGGCAGGAAGTTTGAAGAGATTATAGACTAAGTGTCCTGGTTAATGGATAGGGACTGGAGTCAAAAAGCCCAGAAAGGAGACACAAATAGAGAGGTGGAGGTGGGGGTAGACAGCTTAATGGTTATACAAAGAAACTCTTGTGCCTGAGGCTCCAAAGTCCCAGGTTTAATCCCCTCCCTACCATAAACCAGAGATGAGTAGTGCTCTGGTAAAGTAATAATAATAATATAAAAAAGAAAAAAGAGAGGTGCATCTCTCTTCTCCTTCCTATGTGTCCCTGTGCCTGGGTGACAGACCATGGCAGAGAAGGGACAAGAAAGAACCACCTTAACTCTTCGCTACATTTGTTTCCTGTGGCTGCCAAGACAAACTACCACAGAAACATATTCCCTCACAGTTCTGTAGGCCAGAGGACCCAAACCAGGGTAATTGGCGGAGCCTTACTCCCTCTGGAAACCCTGACAGAGAAAAGTCTGACTTTGTTTCTTCCAGCATCGAGTGTCTGTAAGTGTCCCTTGGTTTATTTGGCTTGTGGCCACAACCCTCCACCCCTCGTATGTGTGCTGCTTAACAAGGGACCCTTGTTACCAGATGAAGGGCCTTACCGGAATGATCCAGGATACTCTCTTCATCTTAAGATATTTGATGACATCTGCGGGGACTCCTTCCAGATAAAAGTAACACTCACAGGTTCCAGGAACTTCCTGTGGACTTAGCCTTTGTGTCAACTTGGCTGAGCCACAGCACCCTGATATGGGCTCAAGCATTATTCTGGATGTTTCTATGAGGGCCTTTTTGGGGAAAAGATTTCCATTTCAAGTCACTGGGCTCTGAATAAACTACTGTTTACTATGATGGTAAGCAATAAACTTGATCCAGTCAAGGGCCTGACTGGACCACAAGGCTGAGCTCCCCTGAGCAAGAGCGGCCTGCCAGGAGATTGCCTTTGAACTTAGAATATCAGCATCAGGGAAACAATTACAGTAGCCAGACCTTCCACCTTCTGCACCCCATAATGACCCTGGATCCATACTCCCAGAGGGATAAAGAATAGGAAAGCTATCGGGGAGGAAATGGGATACAGAGCTCTGGTGGTGGGAATTGTGTGAAGTTGTACCCCTCTTACCCTATGGTTTTTGTCAATGTTTCCTTTATATATATGTAAAGTTCATTTAAATGGGAAAAAAAGAATATCATCATCCCTGTGTGCTCAGTCTAAATGTGTCTGGATTCAAACTTTATTTCTTTCCTGTGTCATCAGACTGTTCCTAGATTTTAGATTTTCCAAGTCCCCATAATCACATGATCCAATTCATTGTTTTTTCCAAGTGTACTGCTCAGCTTGCCCCCTCCCCCCTTTTTAGATCCAATTCTTTAAAATGAACCCCTTTCTCCAGCATGGTGCATGATGGTAGAAGAGGCCCTAAGTGGGTGTTTTCAAGACTTTGTGAGAACCATGGTGGTTGTCTTTGGGGTGGAGGAGGGGCACAGAACTTTGGTGTTGGCTGTGGCACAAAACTATACACTGTATTCTTACAATCTTGTAACCCATTATTAATGACAAATAAAAACATGGGAAAAGAAAAGAGTTAAGTTGGGAGTGAGAACGTTTTGCTGATGTTTCTCATAGGGAGGTGAGACATTACACCATGTGTTAACAACTATCCCATAATCCATTAGCTCTCTGATGAAGAAAAAATAACTAAAAAGGCAAAGAGAGAGAAATAAATAAAAAATAAAATAGGTATCTCTGTATATAAACATAGACATTTGATTGGCTCCATTTCCCTGGAGATCCCTGACTAAATAGGGGAAGCCATTCAAGCTACTACACGAGGAGGCCAGGCAGGGGCACAGCCAACTGAGAGCACACTTGACTATGTGCAAGGACCCGTGTTAGAGCTCCAAGTCCCTACCTGTAGGGGAGGAAGCTTCAAGAGCTGCGAAGCAGGTCTACTGGTGTTTCTTTTTCTCTCTCCATCTCTACCTCCTCTTCCGCTGTCACTTTCTCTCTGTCCTATCTAGCAAAAAGAGAGGAAGAGACTAAGAGAGAGAAGGGAAGGGAAGGGTAGGGAAGGGAAGGGAAGGGAAGGGGAAGGGGAAGGGGAAGGGGAAGGGGAAGGGGAAGGGGAAGGGGAAGGGGAAGGGGAAGGGGAGGGGAGGAAATGGCTGCTGGAGGTGGGTGGGTGGTAGTGCAGCAGGTTAAGCATACATGCGCAAAGCTCAAGGACTGGAATAAGGATCCCAGTTCGAACCCCCAGCTCCCCG
This sequence comes from Erinaceus europaeus, assembly GCF_950295315.1. NCBI lineage: Eukaryota > Metazoa > Chordata > Mammalia > Eulipotyphla > Erinaceidae > Erinaceus > Erinaceus europaeus. The sequence goes on along the minus strand of NC_080171.1, from coordinate 16,814,891 downwards.
TCGCCGGCAGCAGTGAAGCGGGTCTGCAGGTGTCTATCTTTCTCTCCCCCTCTGTCTTCCCTTCCTCTCTCCATTTCTCTGCCCTATCCAACAACAACGACAGTAGTAACAACAATAAGAAGAAGAACAACGATAAACAAGGTCAACAAAAGGGAAAAAATAGCCTTCAGGAGCAGTGGATTCATAGTGTTGACACCAAGCCCCAGCAATAACACTGGTATATATATCAACAAACAAACAACCCAACAACAACTATTGCTCAATTATCTCATCAACAGCGCTGCTTCTTAGACTTAAATGTATGCACCATCTTATTCAAGTGCTCCATTATCTCATCAACAGCGCTGCTTCTTAGACTTAAATGTATGCACCATCTTATTCAAGTGCATATTTTGGTACAATAGGTCTGGGATATGGCCCGAGTTTCTTTCTTTTTTGATTAGGGATATATTTATTTGGTAGAGTCAAAGAGAACTAGAGAGGGGAGGGGAGGGGGAAATAGGGAAAGAGGCGGGGCTGGGCAGTGGCACACCCAGTTAAGTACACATAGTACTAAGCTCAAGGATCTGTGCAAGGATCCAGGTTCAAGCCCTGGGTCCCCACCTGCTGTGGGGATGCTTCACAAGCAGTGAGATCTTTTTGGATGGGTATATTTGGTTCCTATCCCCAGGAGAGAAATTACAGGAATTACAGGGCCATAGGGTAGGTCCACTTCTAACCTCTAACCTTCTAACCTTCTGAGAGTTCTACAGGCTGCTCTCCACAGGGGTTGGACGAATTGCCATTCCAACCAGCAGTGCAGGAGGGCTCCTTTGTCCCCACAGCCTAGGAGAAACAGGACACAGGACCAGCAGTGCAGGAGGGTATGAACCACACTTTGAGAAGCATAGGGCTACAGATCCCTGTGGGGGATTGTGAACATCCCAGACCTTATTCAAAGCTGAGGATACGGGTAAAAGTATCTTGCTGTGGATAAGCCCATGAGTTTTTCCCCCTAACATGAAGTGCCAAACAGATACATACCTAGTGTCCCAAAGTCTTCCCTTTCCAATACTCTGCTTTGCCTTCTTCCTTCCTTCTTCCCTTCCTTCCTTCCTCTCTTTCTTTCTCTTTCTTTCTTTCTTTCTTTCTTTCTTTCTTTCTTTCTTTCTTTCTTTCTTTCTTCTTTCCTTCCTTCCTTCCTTCCTTCCTTTCTTTCTCTCTCCATTTCTTCCTTCTTTCCTTCCTCCCTTCTTTTTCTCCTTTACATAATTCCACTGCTCCCAGGCTGACTTTTTTATCCTTTTAGTGTCAGAGATAGAAGAAGAGGAGGTGGAGGAGGAGGAGGAGGAGGAGGAGGAGGAGGAGGAGGAGGAGGAGGAGGAGGAGGAAGAGGAGACACCACAGCTCCACCATCCATGGTGCCCCATGTAGCACCAGACTTGGACCTGGAGGCCTGTGTAAGGCTTGCACTCTACCATCTGAGTTAGCTCCCAGCCCCTCCAGTGCTTGCATTTCAGTTTTCTTTTCTTATTGATTTTTAAATTATCTTCATTTATTTATTGGCTAGAGACCACCAGCAATCAAGAGGAAAAAGGAGAGAAAGAGACAGACAGACAGACAGACACCTGTGGCACCACTTGCAAACCATTCCCCCCCCCCCCGCCTGCAGGTGTGACTGGGGACTTGAATCTGTGTCCCTGCAGTTTCCTTTTAAAATATGTTTTATTCATTTATTTTAATCAGAGAGAGAGACCAGAACACTCCTCAGGTCTGGCTTATGGTGGTGCTGGGGATTGAACCTGGGACTTTCGGTGCCTTAGGTCTTTTGCATAACCACTATGTTGTTTCCCAGCCCAATTTCTTCTGGACCAGGATGAAAGCTTTAGTCAGAGTGATTTCTTGCCACTCCCCTCCCCCACAGTGATCAGCAAGTGGACAAGCCACCAGCTTCAGGGAGACAGAGACCCTTCTGGGGATGATCCCTCATGTTCCCTCCCCTGTGAGGAGAGTCTGGCAGGTAATGAAAGGACCACAAAGTCTTGGGAGTTGGTCAAAGCTGTGTTTGAATGCTGTTCCCACCACTTGCAATGGGTTGATCTTGAAGACATTACTTAATTTCTCTAAGACTGATAATATTTTTGAAGAGATATTACCAAGCCGAAGGAGACACTTAGCCAAAATAAACAGCCAATGCTCAGCACTCAAGGCGCCCCCTCCTGTCTTCTCCCCTGAAGACCCATGGATGGCGCAGATGTGGGAGGAGTTGGTGTAGCGTATTCCCATCTCTGCCCTCTCTGCTGGTGACATCATTTTACTTATGTTTCTCCTGATATCAACTTTAAATAGATGTCTGATTGTTTGTTTTACTTTTAGCAAACTTAACCTGCTTTTATAAATATTTTATTTTAATGAGAAATACAGAGATGGGGGGGGGGCTGGGATTGAACCTGGGAACCTCCAGGCCTCAGGTATGAAAATTTTGTGCATAATTGTTATGGTGTCTCTCAGTCCATCACCTGTTTTTTTAAAATTCTAACCAATTTGTTACATCATGCATTCAACTTGCTAGTTATATAGTTTTCCAATGCAGAACAAATACATTTAGTCACTCATTTAAGAGATACTTAGAGTGACTTTTCATGTATACTATAGGATTAACTGGTTAGTTATAAACCTTTTAGTTGGCTTTTTTCTTTTTTGTTTGCTTACTGTACCTTTTCATCTTTTCTTAACTTTAAAAATTTTTTTATCTATACAATGGAATTATTGGCAAGACTATAGGATAAAAGGGGCACATTTCCACACAATTCCCACTACCAGAACTCCGTATCCAATTCCCTACCCTGATAGCTTTCCTATTCTTTATCCCTCTGGGAGTAGGGACCCAGGATCACTATGGGGTGCAAAAGGTGGAAGGTCTGGCTACTGTAATTGCTTCCCTGGTGAACATGGGCGTTAGCAGGTCAGTCCATACTCCCAGCCTGTCTCTCTATTTCCCTAGTGGAGCAGGGATATGGGGAGGTGGGGCTCCAGGACACACTGGTAGGGTCGTCTACTCAGGGAAGTCTGGCTGGCACAAGAATCAGAGTAAGGATCCCGGTTTGAGGTTGTTTCACAGGTAGTGAAGCAGGTCTGCAGGTGTCTTCCCCCCCCCGTCTTCCCCTCCTCTCTCAATTTCTCTCTGTCCTATCCAACAACAATGACAGCAATAACAACAACAACAATGGTAAACAACAAAAGCAACAAAAGGGGAAAAAATGACCACCAGGAGCAGTGGATTCATAGTGCTGGCACGGAGTCCCAGCGATAACCCTGGAGGCAAATTAAAAAAAAAATCTAAAAAAAAAAAAAGTTAAGGACTATCCCAACCTAAGTAATGCAACCAGTATGATTTCAGGGAGCTCTGGTTTAGGGTGGGGCTGGGGATTGAACCTGAGACCTCAGATCCTCAGGTACGACAGTCTTTGCATAACCATTAGGATATGTCCCCTGCCACTCTCATGCTATTCTTACATTCAACTGAAAGACAGGTTGACATGCTTGCTCTGAGGCTTGGTGGTGCTGGTAGGGGTTTGCATGTATGTTTTCCCTCTCTCCCTTCACTTCCTCTTTCCAGGTTGCTGAGTGGGTAAATTGTCTATAGCAACTAGGCAAGCCACTAACACACATTCCCGTTCTCTTCTTTGGGGTCTATATCCTTCTTAACAGCAATCATTTGGACTTAAGATCAATAAACTAAGAAAGTGCCAAGTTTCATATGTGGCGATAGTTTAGGAGATGCCACCTGTGGGCTAAGTAAAGAGCCCCAGCCTAGTTTACCTAGTTTACCCCGCCCCCCCAGACTTTGCCCTGTGAGGTTCACATGTCGTTCCAACCAGAGAAATGGCTTTATTGCCATATTTGCCAAGGTTCTTCCCTCTCCAAGACTTGACTTTGTCAATAATTTCTTTCATCCTCCACCCACCCACCTCCACCCCCTCAAGGCTTTCTTTCTAAAAGTCTCCCTCTCTGTATATCAATAGCCTCCTCCATGGCAAAAACAAGGCCAACCAATCAAAACTGAGGTTCCCCAAAACATTAAAAATGGACCTAGCGGGGGTTGGGCGGTGGCGCAGTGGGTTAAGTGCATGTGGCGCAAAGCGCAAGGACCGGCGTAAGGATCCCGGTTCGAGCCCCCGGCTCCCCACCTGCAGGGGAGTCGCTTCACAGGCTGTAAAGCACGTCTGCAGGTGTCTGTCTTTCTCTCCCCCTCTCTGTCTTCCCCTCCTCTCTCCATTTCTCTCTGTCCTATCCAACAACGAACAACATCAACAATGGCAATAATAATAACTACAACGAGGCTACAACAACAAGGACAACAAAAGGGGGAAAAATGGCCTCCAGGAATGGTGGATTCATGGTGCAGGCACTGAGCCCAGCAATAACCCTGGAGGAAAAAAAAATACAAAATAAATAAATAAATAAAATGGACCTAGCAGAAGTTCCAGAAATTCCACTTCTTTTGTGTTCCAAAGAACACAGAAACACTTATCTGAAAAGACCCATGCAAATCTTTGTTCGTGGCAGCACTATTTGTAATAGCCAAATCTTAGAAACAACCTAAATGTGCAACGACAGATGTGTGCTGAGGTTGTAGCGGATCTACACAGCGGAATACCACTCAGCTGTAAGACACAGGAACTCTCCTCTTTTGCTGCGACAGGGATGACGGAACTAGGTGAAACCGAAAACGCGTGAAGTGGAATAACCCCAGAAAAGAAGGACGAATACTGGAAGATGTCACTCATACGCGGGACCTGAGAAACAAGACCAGGGATAATACAGGGTGAAACCTCAGTGGACTGTGGTCTGTCACAGCAGATACACCAACTGGGGGAGAGGGGGACATTCAGAGAGGGGCTTGAGAGTCCAGTGCCCAGTGGTGGGAGAGGATAATGGTTGTTTTTTTTTAATTTTTTAAAAATATTTTATTTTATTTATTTATTCCCTTTTGTTGCCCTTGTTGTTTTATTGTTGTAGTTATTATTGTTGCCGTCGTTGTTGGATAGGACAGAGAGAAATGGAGAGAGGAGGGGAAGACAGAGAGGAGGAGAGAAAGATAGACACCTGCAGACCTGCTTCACCGCCTGTGAAGCGACTCCCCTGCAGGTGGGGAGCCGGGGTTTGAACCGGGATCCTTATGCCGGTCCTTGTGCTTTGCGCCACCTGCGCTTAACCCGCTGCGCTACCGCCCGACTCCCAGGATGATGGTTTTGTAGAGGGTACTGACAGCTCTCCTGGGGAGATGTGGAACTGTACCCCAGTAGCAACAGTTCTATAAATCTACATGCCAATGAAGTGATTTAAAAAAAGGTAAAATTTTAAATAATCAAAGCCAGGTCTATGTTTTTTAAATATTTATTTTACTTTAGAAAGAAAGAGATACAGAAAGACCAGAGCACTGTTCAGCTCTGGCTTATAGTAGTGCTGGGGATTGAACCTGGGACCTTGGAGCCTCAGGCATGAGAGTCTTTTGCAGAACCTTTAGGTTGCCTCTTCAGCCCTCCAGTTCTCTCTGCTAAACTCTTGCTGCAGGAAGCACCATCTCTTCCCTTCCTTTCATGAGGCTTCATGTAGCCACACACACTCCCAGTGCCTCCTTGGCTCCCGTCTGTCTTCAGGCCCCAACTTCCCCATGCTGCCAGCCTAAAAGCCTGCAGTGACCTTCTCGTGACCTTTGCCCACCTCTGCAGCTCTGGGTCCAGACCAGATGGCTTAGTTCAGCTCCCACTTAGGTCTGGAGTGGACGGACTCCTGTCCTCCTGCCCCCAGGAGGGCTGTGCTCTCTGGCCTCTTGCCCTCTCCCCCTTCAAAGTTCCTCCTCACTCAAAGCAAAGGCTCTTCAGCCTTTGTAAGAAAGACTGTGACATGAGGCTCCGTTCTCTTTCACCCTTGGTGTCCAGAACTAAAAGTAAAAATGTCAAAAGTCTTATGACAAGGTCTCTGGGAAGGTCAGTGGGAACAACTCAAGATTTCATAAGGGAAGCATGGTCCCCAGAAGTCAGTGGGGTTCAGATGAACCGGGAGATTTTCGTCCAGAATGAGACATACCAGCCAGCTGCTTTGCAGAGAGGAAGCGAGCTCATTAGCTGCGGGGAGGAGGTGGCAATGTGCAGACGTGGCACCTCGTTTCACAGAGCTGTCAATCAAAATTGTCAAATAGATTCTAGATGAGAGGGAAGTCTGGGGCGCTGGGTGAGCCAAAGTGGCACCATTTGACTTACAGACTCAAGGCTGGATGTTAAAGATAAGGAGGAGCTCTCGAGGCACCTCAGGTCAGGTGGAGAGGAAAGGAAGCACTCCAGGGACCGAGAAGGCAGGCCCAGCCCTGCTTCTATTCCAGGCTGGCTCAGCACACCCACACTGGCTGCTAGCACAGAGGCTCCTGGCTCTAGCCAGAGGCTGCTAGCCAGAGGCTCCTGTTCACTAGACAGCAGCCACTTCAGTTCTGAACATGAGTGGTTTCTGGCTTTTTTTTAAAAAAACTTTTAAAAATATTTATTTATTTTCCCTTTTGTTGCCCTTGTTTTTTATTGTTGTTGTAGTTATTATTGTTGTTGTTGTTGTTGATGTCATCATTGTTAAATAGGACAAAGAAAAATGGAGAGAGGAGGGGGAGAAAGAGAGGGGGCGAGAAAGATAGACACCTGCAGACCTGCTTCACCCACCGCCTGTGAAGCGACTCCCCTGCAGGTGGGGAGCCAGGGGCTCGAACCCAGATCCTTTTACCAGTCCTTGCACTTTGCACCATCTGCACTTAACCCGCTGTGCTACCACCTGACTCCCTCCCCAGCATTCTGTAAGGCGGTATCCAAGAGAAGGTGGTGTCTGTCAATTAGCAGAAAGGACTGTTGACAGGAAGAGCCATGATCTGGTCTGGAGGGAGGTGGGAGTGGGAGTGGAGGCTGGGGTGGTGTGGGAAACGCAGTGTCCTGTGATGGAGGGAGATGGCAATTAGCTGGAGGGTGTGGTGTGCTGACACATATCACGGGAAGATGTGAAAGCGCACCTCGGAGACAAGAGCCTATGAACCGTCATTTCCTCAATTAAGCGCTAGAGAAAAGGAGAAATAGCAGAACACCTGGTGCCATCCCTAGCTTCCTTTTGCTCAGCCTCTCTCAGCACAGAGAGGCTTTATTTGAATAGTCAGCTTATTTTAAATTAACTACAGAGACAAGAAGAAAGAGAATACTGTAAATACTGTAAAACTCAATTTTTTTTTTTTTTGCCTCCAGGGTTATCGCTGAGACTCAGTGCCTGCACTATGAACTCACTGCTCCTGGAGACAATTTTCTCCCATTTTTGTTGTTCTTATTGTTGTTACTGTTATTGTTGGTGGTGGTGGTGGTTAAGTTAGAGAGAAATGGAGAGAGGAGGGGAAGACAGAGAGTGAGAGAGGAAGATAGACACCTGCACACCGGCTTCACTGCTTGTGAAGTGACCCCTTTGCAGGTAGGGATCTGGGGGCTCGGACTGGAATCCTTGTGCTGGTCCTTGTGCTTCACGCCATGTGTGCTTAACCTGCTGTACATTACTGCCTGGTTCCCAACACTCTGTCATCCCTGGCTCTTCACTGCTCCTGATCAACCTTTTGAGAGAGAGACAGAGAGAATAGAATGAGAGAGAGAGAGAGAGAATAGCACCAAACCGCCTCTCAGCAAAACGGGGCCCAGGCTTTAACCTGTGTTGTTGCACGTGGCAAACCACTGCACTACCCAGGTGAGCTGTCTTGCTAGCCCGACAACCTAGTTTTAGAATTCAAGCAGGGAGTCAGGTGGTAGCGCAGCGGGTTAAGCGCACGTGGCACAAAGCGCAAGGACCAGTGTAAGGATTTCGGTTCAAGCCCCCGCTCCCCACCTGCAGGGGTGTCGCTTCACAGGCGGTGAAGCAGGTCTGCAGGTGTCTGTCTTTCTCTCCCCCTCTCTGTCTTCCCCTCCTCTCTCCATTTCTCTCTGTCCTAACAATGATGACATCAATAACAACAACAAAAACTACAACAATAAAATACAAGGGCGAGAGTCGGGCTGTAGCACAGCGGGTTAAGCGCAGGTGGCGAAAAACATCAGGACCGGCATAAGCATCCCGGTTCGAACCCCGGCTCCCCACCTGCAGGGGAGTCGCTTCACAGGCAGTGAAGCAGGTCTGCAGGTGTCTTTCTCTCCCCCTCTCTGTCTTCCTCTCTCCATTTCTCTCTGTCCTATCCAACAACGATGACAACAATAATAACTACAACAATAAAACAACAAGGGCAACAAAAGGGAATAAATAAATAAAATAAATATTTTTAAAAAACAAGGGCAGGGAGTCGGGCTATAGTACAGCGGGCTAAGTGCAGGTGGCGCAAAGCACAAGGACCGGCATAAGGATCCCGGTTTGAACCCCGGCTCCCCACCTGCAGGGGACTCGCTACACAGGCGGTGAAGCAGGTCTGCAGGTGTCTGTCTTTCTCTCCTCCTCTCTGTCTTCCCCTCCTCTCTCCATTTCTCTCTGTCCTATCCAACAATAACAACAACAATAATAACTACAACAATAAAACAAGGGCAACAAAAGGGAATAAATAAAATAAATATTTTTTAAAAACAAGGGCAACAAAAGGGAAAATAAGTAAATATAAAAAATAAATTAAAAAATTTAAGCAAATATTCCATCTTCCCCACACACCAATGCCCATTTGCTTCAACCCTAATATATGTCCACATGAAAGTCTCAGAATGACCATGTCACCAAGTAAGAGGGGTACAAATGGTTTAAGTTTTTGTTTTTTTCTTCTTGATGGGGCTTGGAACTGACCCTAAGAATCCACTCCTGTTGGCCATTTTTTCCCCATTTTATTGGATAGGACAGAGAGAAATTAAGAGAGGAAGGGAGATAGAGAGGGAGACAGACACCTGCAGACCTGCTTCACTGCCTGTGAAGCGTCCCCAGTGCAGGTGGGGAGCCGGGGGCTTGAACTTGGGTTCTTGTGTAAGTTCTTGCACTTCGTACGAATGTGCATTTAACCGGGTGCACCACCAGCTGGCCTGTTGTTTTTTTTTTTTTAATTGAGAGATACTGTTGGTTTAGCAGATAATGTACAGCTTAAGGGTACAATTTCATATCTCTTCAAATTGCATGTTGCCTGATGTTGTTGGGTTGTGGCTGGCAGTGGTGGTCAATCCCACAGAGGGACCCCGGAGAGTGAGCTCACAGACCACAGATAAAGTGACAGAGAAGATGAAAACTTCTTAGAGCTGGGCAGTGAAGTGGAGTGGACATGCCAATGGGGGAGACACCAACCGCTAGCTGGGTGCTCGGAAGCCCTGCATTTATGCCTGTAAATCTTGGGATGACAGTCTTTTGCGATTGCTCTAGAAAGCTTTCTTCCTGTATTATCTTGTGCATGGAGACAAGGGGTTTTTTTTAATTTAATTTATTTATTTCCTTATTGGGGGATTAATGTTTTATAGTCGACAGTAAATACAATAGTTTGTACATGCATAGTATTTCCCAGTTTTCCATATAACAATACAACCTCCACTAGGTCCTCTGCCATCCTGTTCCAGGACCTGAACCCAACGATGACATCAATAACAACAACGATAATGATAACTACAACAACGATTAAAAAAAAAACAAAACAAAAACAAGGGCAACAAAAGGGAAAATAAATAAATGAATAAATAAAAAGAAAACAAACAAAAAACATTATGCCATTTTGTGTCAGACCTCGTCACTGAGCGAGCAGACATCACAGAGATGCTGAAGGATTCTCTCTCCTTATCTTGGTTTCTCTTAGTCACTTCACTTTGAGCAACTTCTGCCAGTGGGCTGACTTCCATCTGTAGAGTTCAAATGGCTTTCCTTAGCCTTTGATGTGGGCTCAGGCAGTGAATGGACCCTGCATTCTCTGCCTTCTGCTCAGGAAGGAGGCCTCTGGCAGTCGGGGGTGGCTGTGTGGGCAGGTCTGTTCATTGAGACCTCAGGAAACAGGATCTCTGAAGAAACTTTCAAGCCAACCAAGCGATTGGCACCAGTTTCTCTTGTTTACAACCGAACTCCTGCAGCTTGTCCTTTTGCTCATGTCTCCACTGAATTTCACACCCTTAGTAATGGTGTGCCCTTCAGCTACTGGGGTTCAGAAGCCATTACTGCAATTTTCCACTTAAATAACTTGATCAGCTAGTGGGTGTTACCTCACTTACTCAAATATCTCCAGCTTATTTTACTCAAAAATCAGGACAGTAATAGTGATTTCAGAGATTTTCAGGGGATTAAGTAGATCCTATGTGTAAATCACCTAGCCTTTCCCCCTTTGTTTCTAATATCTGACGAGGCATTTGTTTAAAACTCAGGATTCTCAAGAGCTGGGGAGGTGTCTCAGAAGTCTAGCGTTTGCTTTGCACATATGAGGTCCTAATTCAATCCCTGGCACCACTTAAAAAGAAAGAAACAAAAGAAAGGAAGGGATAAAGAAAAAAAAAAAAAGGAAAAAAGCAAAGCAAAACAAAACATAGTAGAAGGCTGTGTGACAGTTCACCTGGCTGAGAGAGATGGAATAGGAGATTAAATAATTTGGCTGATAAATGCAAAACTGGCTTATGCTATAGTGCAATAAAAATGCAACATTTAAGGCTTTCTCTCTCCCTCAATGATTTTATTACTAAGAAAGATAGGAGGAGAAAGACAAAGAACCATACATCACTCTGATACAGGTGTTGCTGGGGATTGAACACAGAACCTCATGCTTGAGAGTCCAATGCTTTATCCACTGTGCCACCTCCCAGACCACAGGCCATTTTCTCTATAGAAGTGTAATCAGTTGGCGTATTGCACCAAAGTAAAAGACTCTGGGGTGCAGGGGGGGTTCAGGTCCTGGAACATGATGGCAGAGGAGGACCTACTGGGGGTTGTGTTGTTATGTGGAAATGTTACACATGTACAAATGTTACACATGTACATGTATTTACTGTCCACTGTAAGCCATTAAAATAAAGGAAAAAATGTTATCAATTTTTTTGTTTTCTTTTTTGGTGTTTGTTTTCATCTCTGGAGTTTCACCACTCCTATCTCTTTTTCAGATAAACAGAGACAGTAATGGGGGGGGGAGCAGTGACAGGGAAAAAAGTTACCACTTCAGAGCCTCCTCCAATACATCTTTACCAGACAAAATCCATTTGCATTACTATGGACAAGAACCATTTACACAGCTGTCTTTGTTGTTTGGCTGTTTATTTGTCCCACACATTTATCTCAATTCCTACAGAGATGAGAAAAGAGCTCCCCAGTCCCCACCAGCGGGGAAGTCACTTCACAAGTGGTGAAGCAGGTCTGCAGGTGTCTTTCTCTCTTTTTCTTTTTCTTTTCTTTTTTTTTTTATATTTATTTGCCCTTTTGTTCCTTAGGGAATAACTGAAAGAATATATTTAAAAGTAAATAACAGCAAAGATTAAATCTTGTACCTTTTGTATATGCCCTTGTTTTTTCTTATTGTTGTTGTTGTTGTTATTATTGTTGTTATTGATGTCGTCATCGTTAGGTAGGACAGAGAGAAATGGAGAGAGGAGGGGAAGACAGAGAAGGGGAGAGAAAGACAGACACCTGCAGACCTGCTTCACCTCCTGTGAAGAGACTCCCCTGCAGGTGGGGAGCCCAGGGTTCGAACCGGGCGGGATCCCTATGCCGGTCTATCTCCCCCTCCTCTCTCAACGTTTCTTGGTCCTAGCCAATAAAATGGGAGGGGGGAAAAAGATGGGAAAAGAGTCTAAGTCTTAAGAAACAAGTCATATTTTACTCCCCTGTGTAGTAAGAAAGCCACCGGGATCCCAGAAGTCAATGACAAGCACCCCATGGAGGGGAAACCTGGTCATCTCTCTTTTCTATTTCCATATCTTGGATGATGTTTCCCAGAGAGAGACACCTACATCTTTAGGCTGTGGCCTAGTGGGGAGAGCCTGCCATTTTCACACACCAATTTGTAGGGCCACAGAGTCAGTCCAGGACAGCCAAGACCCCTCAGACCCTCAGACCCCTCTCATGGCTAACTTCACATTCTTGATCTCATTCTGCAAAGCTTTCTAAGGCATGAGGTAAATTTGGGAGTTGGTGCTTAGGCAGTCAGTTCAAGCATTAACCCTTTTTTTCTTATTATTTTAAAAAAATATTTATTTATTTATTCCCTTTTGTTGCCCTTGATGTTTCATTGTTGTAGTTATTATTGTTGTTATTGATGTCATCATTGTTGGACAGAAAGAAATGGAGAGAGGAGGGGAAGACAGAGGGGGAGAAAAAGAGAGACACCTGCAGACCTGCTTCACTGCCTGTGAAGTGACTCCCCTGCAGGTGGGGAGCCAGGGGCTTGAACTGGGATCCTTATGCCGGTCCTTGCGCTTTGCGCCATCTGTACCACCTGCGCTTAACCCCTGCGCTACTGCCCGACTCCCTTTCTTTTTATTTTTTAATCATTGTTATTTCAGACATCATGGGGCTTCACTTTTTTTTTTCAGATAGAAAGAGAGAGACAGGGCTGGGCAGAGGCACACCCATTACCATGCATGCGGACTGGGACGCACACTCCTGTTCCCCACCTGTAAGGGGCGATGCTTCATGAGCAGTGAAGCAGTAGTGCAGATGTCTCTCTCTCCTTCTCTATCTGTCCCTCCCCTCCCCTCTCAATTTCTATCTGTCCTAGGTAAGGAAGGGAGGAAGGAAGAGGGGAGGGAGGGAGGAAGGAAGGAAAGAAGGGAGGAAGGAAGGAAAGAAGGGAGGAAGGAAGGAAGGAAAGAAGAAAGGAAGGAAGGAAGGAAGGAAGGAAGGAAGGAAGGAAGGAAGGAAGGAAGGAAGGGTAGGAAACATGGCCTCCCAGAGTGGTGATGAATTTGTCGTGCAGGCACCAAGCCACAGTGATCATTCCTAGTGGTAATTTTAAAAAGGAGAAAGAGAAGGGTGAGCGGTAGTGCACCTGGTTGATGTGCAAGGACTCGCGTGTCACCATGCGCAAGAACTTGCGTTCAGACTCACTGGTCTCCACCTGCAGAGGAGAAGTGGTGAAGCAGGTCTGCAGGTGTCTCTCTCTCTCCCTCTCTCCCTCTATATCTCCCACTCACCTCTTAATTTTTCTGTTTCTATCCAATAAATAGTTTTTTTTAAAAAAAAACTTTAAAGAGAAAGAAATGGGGGGCCGGGTGGTGGTGCACTCAGTTAAGCACTAAGGACAAGGATCTAGGCTCGAGTCCCCGGCTCCCCATCTATGGGGAAAGCTTCACAAGTGGTGAAGCAGGTCTGCAGGTGTCTATCTTTCTTCTTGTGCCCTCTCAATTTCTCTCTGACTCTATCCAATAAAATGGAAAAAATGTCAGCCAGGAGCAGTGGATTCATACTGCTGGCACTGAGCCCCAGTGATAACCCTGGAGGCAAAATAAAAAAATTAAAAAAATAAAAGAAAAGAACAGAAAAGAAAAGAGAGAAACAGTTATCGAGGGGAAGACACCATACCACCATAACGTCTCTCTTTTTTAAAAAAAATATATTTTATTTATTTATTGATGAGAGGGGAAGGAAGAGAGAGAGAAAGAGACAGACATCACTCTGGTATATGTGCTGCTGGGGATTGAACTCAGGGCCTCATGCTTAAGAGACCCACACGTTATGTACTGTGCCTCCTCCCGGACCACCACCACCATTACTTCTCTAAGTGCAGTGGGGTCAGGTTCAAACGAGGGTGGCACTTATAGCACAGCAAGCCCGCGCCCAGAAGAGTGGGCCCCACTGAGCATTTTGGCTCCTAGCCCGAGGATGAGCTGCAGATGCTGCCCCTTCCTTAGTTTAAGGCCTCCCTCCACAACCTGCCACCACAGGTTCCTGGCTACTCCCCTACTTTTCCCTGGCAAACCCTCAGCCCAAGCCAAAAAGAAAATGCATAGACCCTTAAATTTGCAAACGCCACCTGGTTTGTTAAGCAGGTGCTACAGTGGGACATCTCTTACGTCCTATTCACTTATCTGAAGGTTTTCTTTTGGCAGCCGGGTGGTGACGCACTGGGTTAAACGCACATAGTGCAAAGCACAGGGATTGGCACAAGGATCCTGGTTCGAGCCCCCGGCTCCCCACCTCAGTGGGGTTCCTTCACAAGCAGTGAAACAGGTCTGCAGGTGTCTGTCTTTCTCTTCCCCCTCTCTGTCTTCCCCTCCTCTCTCCATTTCTCTCTGTCTTATCCAATAAAAATGGAAAATGGCCACCAGGAGCAGTGGATTCATAGTGCCAGCACCGAGCACCAGCAATAACCATGGAGGCAAAAAAAAAAAAAAGTTTCTTACTCTTTCAAGTAAGTTGTACTTCTTAACCTTGACTGCCCCGCAACATTGTGGTTATTTAATGGATGCTTAAGTAGATATTGAGTAATTTGGGAGTTGGGCTGTAGCACAGCGGGTTAAGCGCAGGTGGCGCAAAGCACAAGGACCGGCATAAGGATCCTGGTTCGAACCCCGGCTCCCCACCTGCAGGGGAGTCGCTTCACAGGCGGTGAAGCAGGTCTGCAGGTGTCTATCTTTCTCTCCCCCTCTCTGTCTTCCCCTCCTCTCTCCGTTTCTCTCTCTCCTATCCAACAACGACAACAGCAATAATAACTACAACAATAAAACAACGAGGGCAACAAAAGGGAATAAATAAATAAAATAAATATTAAAAAAAAGATATTGAGTAATTAAAAAAAATTCATTTATCAATGAGAGGGATAGGGGGAGAGGAAACCAGACATTACATCACTCTGGTACATGTGCTACCAGGGATTGAACACGGGGCCTCATGCTTGAGAGTCTAGTGCTTTATCCACTGTGCCACCTCCTGGACCACATTGAGTAAATATGAATTGAAGGGTTAGGATGGTGTTAGAACAGAGTCCTTCTCTGTTCAAAACATTTTCTTTCTTTCTTTCTTTTTTATATGAATTTTTAATTATCTTTATTTGATAGAGACAGCCAGAAATTGAGAGGAAGGGGGGATATAGAGACGGAAAGAGACAGAGAGACACCCACAGTACTGCTTTACTACTCATGAAGTTCTCCTCCTCCAGGGGCCTCCTCTCCATTTCTCTCTGTTTCTATCAGTTAACAAAATAAATAAAATGTATTTTTAAATATTCTGTGCCTGAGGGGGCCATGTGATTGTGCACCTGGTTATGCACTCACATTACAGTGTGCAAAGATCCAGGTTCAAGTCCCCGGTCTCCACCTGCACATTTGTACTTGGGATGGGACTTTTCTAATGACCAAACCCTTTGAATGCCTACATTGCAATTTCAGGCATCTGTTTGATTAAGTGTAATATTTGGGTAACCCTGACAACACCAGGATTTTTCTTACAGAAACCATTGTGTGTGTGTCTGTGTGTGTCTTTGTGTGTGTGTGTGTGTGTGTTTGTTTTCTAGGCGTAAGTCGGAGTCATATCTTGATAGCCAATTATCTTCTCTTCTAAAATCACACGTAGAGTTAATTTTTTCCTAGTGAAAGGACTAGAGCAAATAGAGAAACCATTTTTACTGATTCATCGTAAATGGAGAGGATGCGTGCAGGCAACAAACTACAGTGTGTTAGAGGAGCCTGCCACTTCCTTTTTAAAATTTATTTATTTTGAATATAGACAGAAGTTGAGAGGAAGGGGAGAGAGAGACCTGCAGACCTGCTTTACCACTTGTGAAGCTTCCCCCCTGCAGGTAGAGACGGGGGTTTGAACCCGGCTCCTTGAACAATGTAATGTGCTGCCACCACCCAGGCCCCCTGCTACTCCCTCACAATGAGAGCCAGAGATGCTTTCATAGACACACTTCGACTATGATGGAGATATTTCTTTTCCTTCCCTCCTTTCTTCTTTCCTTCCTCCCTCCCTCCCTCCCTTCCTTTCTTTCTCTCTTTATTTCTTCTTTCCTTTCTCTTTTTCCCCTCCAGTCACAGGGGCTCAGTGCCAGCACTACAAGTCCACTGCATGTGGCAGCCTTTTTTTCCCCCTTTTTTCTTTTCATCCAACAGGACAGAGAGAAACCAAGGAGGAGGAGGAGGAGATAGGGAGAGAAAGACAGACACCTTCAGACCTGCTTTGCTGCTTGTGAGGCGTCATGCCCTGTAGGTAGAAAGCTGGGGGCTCGAACCCAGATCCTTGCATATGTCCTTGAGTGTAGTACCATGTATTAGCCGGGTTTGCCACCACCAGGCCCCCTGGAGACCTTAAAATATCATTTATGGGGGCTAGGCGATAGCCCAGCAGGTTAAGCTCACATGGCACAAAGTGTAAGGACCGGAATAAGGATCCTGGTTCAAGCCCCCGGCTCCCCACCTGTAGAGGGGGGTCACTTCACAGGCGGTGAAGCAGGTCTGCAGGTGTCTTTCTCTCCCCCCTCTGTCTTCCCCTCCTCTCTCCATTTCTCTCTGTCCTATCCAACAACAATGACAGCAATAACAATAACAACAACAACGATAAACAAGGGCAACAAAAGGGGAACAAATGACCCCCAGGAGCAGTGGATTCGTAGTGCAGGCACCGAGCCCCAGCAATAACCCTGGAGACAATATATATATATATCCCTTACATTGGTACATTGGTCACTTCTTCAAAATCTCAGTCCCTATTGGGCCTACAACTAGATCTGAACATTTGCTGCATTAGTCGAGTGGCGTTTATTTTGTGCCTCACTAATTACTTTATATTTGTAGAGACACTTCTGTGAAAGCAGTGACCTCTGCAGTTTATGTGGTGCTTCAGAAAGAGCATTCTGGGAAGTGGCCTGTGGGCACTGGCTCCTGCCAAAGGAGGGAGGGAGTTCATGGGACAGGATAAGGGTAAGATGGGAGAGAAGCCGTCAGCAAGGGGAGGTCCCAAAAACACAGGCTTTGCTGAGTTCCGCTTTAACATCCTTTTCAGAGGACACAAAGCCCTTTGCTCCTCTGGCCCACTGCCCTCTAAGCTTGGTCCAGGGCCAAGCCGAGCAGGATGGTGCTGTGGGAACAGAAGGGGTGGAGGTCCATGGAGACTTAAGGAGCAGGAAGGCCATGCATGACTGGCACTCGCTCAGACGCCCCACAAAGGAATCTGAGCACATGAGTCAGGGTGGAACCAGCAGAAGCTCTGAAGCCCCCAGGCCTTGTGGGGACTCACTCAGCTCCCTAGAGCTGTGTGTTCAAAAACCCCAGCCCCTCCCAACCCTTGCATGTGAGCCGCCCTGCCCTGTGAAAAACACTCCAACATTTCCTCCAGAAGCTGGAGGGGAGCTTGTATGAACTTTGTTTGATGGCTCTTGCTATTTGATCCCTGAATGTGAGAGCCAACACTCAGTACTAAATCCTGGCTTGAACTTTGCCGTTTCCCAGTTTCCTCAAGAAGGCTATTGTGGAGTCTGACCACATGTCAGAGATACTGTTGATTTGGGGGCCAGCCCATTCTTCCATATTGATCTTGGGAGAGTGTGGCCAGGAGCCAACAGGAAGGGGTGTGGGTGTGGACCCCCAGGAAGGGGCTTGGAGGGCAGAGGCTGCTGGGAAACAGGCTGGAAGCTCGCAGCCCCAGCTCTGGGGCGTAACACCGTGGGAGCTGTGGAGCTGGGTGGTGGTTTGCTGTTCCCGATTCACTTCCTTATTGCCCCCCCCCCCCCCCCCAGAGTCTGAGGTCCTAGTCTGGAGAGCTGAGGTTGACACAGGGGCAAAGGAAGGGCTGACTTTTCTTAGGAATCCAGGAAAGTGAAACGCCAGCCTATCCCATATTTATTGCTGAAAAGCAAATGGATGTGTTACTGACTGCAGGAGGGTGCAGACCCAGCCACCCCCAACATACACACTAGAATGCAGGAAAGTAGCAGGGCTTGGAAGACAGAATAATGGTTATGCAAATGATCTTCCTGTCTGACACTGAAGTTCTCAGTTCAACCCTCAGTATCACCATAAATCAGAACTGACGTGGTCCAGGAGGTGGCACAGTGGATAAAGCACTAGACTCTCAAGCATGAAGTCCCAAGTTCAATCCTGGCCAGCACATGTACCAGAGTGTTGTCTGGTTCATTACAAAAAAGGGGGTAGAGTGGAGGAGGAGATAGCATAATGATTATGCAAAAAGACTCATGTCCCAAGTTCAGTCCCACACCACCATAAGCCAGAGCTGAGCAGTGCTCTCTGGTCTCTCTGTATCTATTTCATTAAAATGATGTCTATCTATCTAGAGTATGGGGGCTGAAGAGTGGGCACCCACTAGAGCAGGCACATATCACCGTGTGCAAGGACGCAGGTTCAAGCTCCTGGTCCCCACCTAAAAAAGGGGAAGCTTCACGAGTGGTGAATCAGTGCTGCAGGCATCTCTCTGTCTCTCTCCCTCTCTATTGTCCCCGCAATTTCTCTCTGTCTCTGTCCAATACATAAAAAAATATTGAAGTAGGTTGGGCTATAGCACAGCAGGTTAAGTGCACGTGCTGTGAAGTGCAAGGACCGGCAAGGATCCCAGTTCAAATCCCGGCTCCCCACCTGCAGGGGAGTCACTTCACAGGCAGTGAAGCAGGTCTGCAGGTGTCTGTCTTTCTCTCCCCCTCTCTGTCTTCCCCTCCTCTCTCCATTTCTCTCTGTCCTATCCAACAACGACATCATCAACAACAACTACAACAACAATAAAAAATAAAAAAGGGCAACAAAAGGGAAAATAAATAATAAAAAAATTAAAAGAAAATATTGAAAAGGAAGAAAAAGAAGGTACAAGAAAGTAGCTACCGCGATAGCTGAGTCCCAGCCCTGCCCAGCCAGCCTCCACGGCCCTGCGTGGCCTTGTTCAGTTCCCTGTCCGTGAGCTTGTCTCCCCACCTACTGAATACCAGTGATCTCAGGCAAAGGCGGGCGGCAAGGAAGGGAAGGGCAACCTGGCTGAGAGAGTGAGGCAGGGCGGAGGGTGGGCTCTGGAATCCAGACTCAGACAAAGAAGTGAGCAGTGAGGCGTGAGCAGGTGGTGGGGACTGAGACGGGGCCACACAGGATGCTCCCGGGGCTGCTGTCGCTGACCTGCAGTCCTGTACACAGACCTGTTCACGATTCTGGCTGCGGGTTCCCTCAGGAGTGTGGGAGTCAAGGAAAAGGGGTTCTGGAAGCCAAGGGGCGTGGCACAGTGGATAAAGCAATGGCTTCTTTATGGTCTCTCAAGCACGAGGTCCTGAGTTCCATGCCGGTGTTGCATATGCCAGAATGATGCTGGTTCCTTGTCCCTCTTTCTTTTTTTATAGAGTTAAATATTTATTTATTTATTTATTTATTGGACAGGACGAGCCAGAAAGAAATGTAGAGGGAAGGGGGAGATAGAGAGAGAGAGAGGAAGCCAGGTGGTAGCACAGTGGGTTAAGTGCACATGGCTCATCACAGACCCCTGCAAGCGTCAACCCGGCTTTGACCTAGCACGTTATGATCGGGCCCTCCTCAATCGCTATCGAACAGGCCATGGACATGGAGTCGCTTCACAGGTAGTGAAGCTGGTCTGCAGGTGTCTATCTTTCCCTCCCCCTCTCTGTCTTCCCCTCCTCTCTTGATTTCTCTCTGTCCTACTCAACATCAACAACAATAATAACAACAACAATAAACAGCAAGGGCAACAAAAGGGGAAAAATAGCCTCCAGGAGCAGTGGATTCAAAGTGCAGGCACCAAGTCCCAGCAATAACTCTGGAGGCAAAAAAAAAAAAAAAAAAAAAAAAGAAAGAGAAAGAGGGGACCAGTTAAGCACATATATCATCATGCACAAGGGTCCAGGTTCAAGCCCCCATCCCCACCTGCAGAGGGAACGCTTTGAGTGATGAAGCAGTTCTGCAGATGTCTATCTTTTCTCCCTATCTTCCCCTCCCCTCTCAATTTCTGTCCTGTCAAATAAATAGAAAGAAAGAAAGAAAGAAAGGAAGGAAGGAAGAAAAAAAGGCCACCAGGAGCAGTGGATTCATAGTGCAGGCACCCAGCTCCTATGATAACTCTGACAGCAAAAAAAAAAAAAAAAAAGGAAGAAAGACAGAGACACCTGCAGCACTGCTTCACACTTGCAAAGCTTCCCCCACATTGTAACACATGCACTCAACTGGGTGTTCCACCACCTGGCCCCTGCCCCCCCTTCTTTCTCATAAATAAATAAATAAATAAATACATCTTTAAAATGAGAGAGAGAAAGAAAAGAAGAGATGCAGCACACCATCAAGAACACCAGGGAGCCTGACAGCGTCCCCTCCTCTGGACCTGCATTCAGACTTCAAGGAAGCTGGGCAGGAGGATGAGAATGGGTCGACGCATTCTCCCCCCGTTATTGCTACAAATAATTATACTTTCACAATTAATTAATAGCGCTTTGGCAGTGCCTGGTGGGAATGGAGAGTCATAAGCACCCCCTCTCCCTTACACAGGGGCATATTTGAAAGTTACATTATGAAAGTGGGGAAGGTGGGTCAGCATAGACGGACAAAAGAAGTCATGTTATGACCTGCCCCTCAAAGAAAGAATGCAGAGATTGAGGCCTCCCAGGTACAAGTTGACGTATCGAAACAAAGAAAGATTAATAGTTAAACTTTACCCGATCTAGATGAGCAGTGGTCCACAACTAGGCAAAGATCCGTAGACAGACCCCCCGTAGAAGATTAATGATAGAAAGAGCCCTCAGCAAAAGTCAGAAACAATTCTGGGTATGACCTCCCCTGAGAACAGGGCGATACTAAGTATTGTACCATTCTTTACAGTAAAAGAGGGGAGTAACATGTAGCCTGCCAAAGCCACAAGACTGTGATGCTTATTGCTACTTCCTAATGAGCTAGATGTTTATTCCCCTGCTAGCAGCAGGCCTAATGGCTGTCTGCTTTAAAGTTCATTTACTCAAAGTTCACCTCACCTTCTGATCACACAGGAGAACACACCTTATCACATACTCCATCAAACACCTCCTCGACACCAGACAGTGAAGCCCCAAAACACTATTTCCTTATGGTTTTTGATATCTATGATTTACATCAAGCCTTGTTTATCTTCTATTTCACCTTACTGGTTTAACCCCCTATGCTTCTCTCAAATGCCTTTAGATAATTAACCTGTTTGCTTCATGGAGAATAATTGTCTTGACCTTTATGTATCTGCATTAATTCTTGTCATACCAGCCCCCTACCATAGGGGCAAGCTGACCTTTAAGAAACCTGTAATTTCTGACATATTTGAAAAACGTTCTTTGTTTAAATCTCTATATAAACCCAAGCCCACCCCCAAATAAATGAGAGTGTTCGTACCAGAATCCTCCCCGGTGTCTCTTGTCTATATTGCTGAGCCCTTGAGGTAGCGAGGGGGAACTGGTAAGCTTACCTTCCTGGCTGAGAGTCACCCCGTGTGAGCCCCAGCAGGCACAGCTTCACATTTTCCCAAGACAGGTGTCAGCACACCTCACCCTCTACCAGATGGTCATCCTCCACTGAAGGACACAGGATCCCCATGTCCCTGCCAGCTAGCTCCCTTCTGCCTCTCCCCCTCTGAGCTCTGGCCCAGTGTCAGCGAGCACTTCATGGAGGCTTTGCCCTGCACCTTCCCTTGCTTGGCTTCATAGACCCCACTGAGGAGGGAAGGCATCTGCTATTTACCCACCGCCTCTAGCTTGTTTCACCTTTCATGATCCTCTCCAGTTGAATCCATGGTGCAGTAAGAGAGGAGTTCATGGTTTCTTACAGCTGAATAGCATTCCACCTGATGCACAGACCACAACTTTCTTAGCCTACCCCCTTGTTGGATATTTGCATTGTTTGCAGATTTGGGCTGATGTAAACTGAGCTGGTATTTCTGTGGAGGAAGCAATGGTAGAGAGTTGCCAGTTTCCAACAACCTTGGGAATAAGCTTAGAGAAATACTGCAGGAGTCTGGGTGGTGGTTGTACCCAGTTAAGCACACATAGTACTAAGCACAAGAACCTGGGTTCGAGGCTCTGCTCCCCACCTGCAACAGGGATGCTTCATGAGCAGTGAAACAAGTCTGCAGGGGTCTATCTTCTCCTTTTCCCCTGAATCTTCCCTTCCCCTCTCAATTTCTCTCTGCCCTATCCAATAAAATGGAAAAGGAAGCATAAAAGCCCTCCAGGACCTAACATGTGGCCAGGAATCATAGTTCTGACATTGAGCCCCAGTGTCTGGAGGTGGTGGGGGACTTCACCCTCATTAACAGCTTGGTTATAACCTCATAAGAGACCTAAAATCAGAGCTATGCAGCCTACTCACCCCTGGATTCCTGACCCTCACAAGCTGCCAGCTAGAACAAATGTTAATTATTTTAACCTGCTAAATGCACTTTGATAAAAAAAAAAAAAACACCAACTTTTAAAGTCCATACTATATGGGACCAGGTGGTGGTGCAGCCAGGAGAACACACACATTACCCTGCACAAGGACCCAGGTTCAAGCCCCAGTCTCCACCTGCAGGGGGAAAGCTTCACAAGTGATGGAGCAGTGCTGCAGGTGTCTCTCTGTCTTTCTTCCTATCTCTCTTCACCCTCTCAATTTCTCTCTGTCTTATCCAAAAAGAAGAAAGGGAAGGAAGGAGGGTGGAAGGGGGACAGAGAGAGAGAGAGAGAGAAAGGAAAAAGTTACTACCAAGAGCAGTGGATTCATTATCCAGATATCAAACCTTAGTGATAACCTTGGTGGCAGTAAAAAAATAAATAATAATAATAATAATGTAATACTATACACTAGGTACTGAAAGTCACAGATATCATTGTTGACTTTAAGGACTCAAGTTGAAGTCAGTGGTAGAGAGCTCTATAATCAGAGACAGTAGCATTGTTACCACGGCACGGGGGGGGGGGGATCTAGTGCTCTCAGACTGTGTAGCTCTCTCTGGAAAAGCCAGCCAAGAAGAAGTGGAATTATATACCTGTGAGACCTTGTCTCTGTAGAAAAGAGAGCATGTTCATGGCTTTACCCACTCAGAGCCTATGGGGGGTGCGGGTTGGGGGATGGACTGGGCTCCTTTATCTCCTTGGTGATGGGGAGGGAGGGCTTAGAGGCTTGGAGAATGCAGCACTGCATATCCAGTCGGTAGTCAAAACTGCTTATCAAGGAGAATCTCTAGGCTGGCAAGAACTGAGTCCAGATGAAGATGCCACATCTTCCCATTAGAAGACAATTAGGCCTGGCAAAGTGGGAGTGGGCGGGTAAGCCTGAGGGCCTGAGTTTGACAGCAGTCGCCAATTATACCGGGGAGCAGCTCTGCATTCTCTCTCCCGCCCTCACTGTCGTCCATGAAATAAGTAAAATCAGTCTTGAAACAAGTCACTGTGGGCTAGGGAGACAATTATAAGACTTTCACGTCTGAGGCTCCGAGGTCCCAGGTTCAATCCCCAGCACCACCATGGGATTGAACCGGGATCCTTACGCCGGTCCTTGTGCTTCGCGCCATGTGCGCTTAACTAAGTTTTAAATTTTTAAAATTATTTTTAACTTATTGGATAGAGACAGCCAGAAATTGAGAGGAAGTGGGAAATGGAGCAGGAGAGAGACAAGTGCAGCTCTGCTTCACCACTTGTGACGCTTCCCCCTGCAGATGGGGCCCAAGGGGTTGAACCTGGGTCCTTTCGCACTGTAACATATGCACTCAACCAGGTGCGCCACCACCCAGCTCCGGGATCAATTTTTAATTCAGTTCTGGATTTCAGTCATCCATCAATATGTGAATGATTTAAAAAAAAATTCTCTCCAGACCTGTAGGGGGCACCACTAGCCCTTTAGGGAAGGAGTACAAGGGAAAGCCTTTGGCTGAGCCTGCCCAGTAGGTGCTATCATCATCATTAGCACTTGTGTTCACTAAATTAGTTATTTTCTTTGATCCTGTGAAGATTCTTATTATCCTTTATGACATATGAAGATGTGATGTCCAAAGTCAGGAAGCAGAGCTAATTAGTGATATTCTCGGTATTAGGAGGCTCAATGTATTGGGAAATTTGTCATATTTGTCAATTTGCCCAGGGTGGGCGGCTGGGGGGTGGCTGACCATGTTAAGTGCACATGCTGT
This sequence comes from Erinaceus europaeus, assembly GCF_950295315.1. Lineage (NCBI taxonomy): Eukaryota > Metazoa > Chordata > Mammalia > Eulipotyphla > Erinaceidae > Erinaceus > Erinaceus europaeus. The sequence continues at coordinate 16,790,870 of NC_080171.1, read as the reverse complement.
GAAGCGCAAGGATCCTGGTTCGAGCTCCCGCTCCCCACCTCGCCTGGGGGGTGGGGGGTGTCACCTCACAAGCAGTGAAGCAGGTCTGCAGGTGTCTTTCTCTCCCCCCTCTATCTTCCTCTCCCCTCTCAATTTCTGTCTTATCCAATAAAATGAATAAAATGGCTGTCAGGAGCACTGCAGTCATAGTGCCGGCACCCAGCCCCGGAGATAATCCTGGGGATAAAGAAAAAAAAAGTCGCAGGGTGTCTCACGGAGCCTGAGAGTTGCCGGGCAGGTGGAGCGAGAACAACATTGTTTCCCACAGCCGGGTAGCTAGCTCACCTGGTGGAGTGAGGCTTGCACCTGCGGCTTCCAGTTTGAGGCATGTGCTAGAGTGCGCTCTAGTTTCTCTTCCTCATGTCAAACGGTGAACTCAACAAAATATAAATATTTCAAAGGATTCTCGGGGTTCAGTGGCAGAGACAGGACCTGCCTGCACGAGGTCCCAGTTTGGTTCCCTGGTGTTGCAGATGCCAGAACTGAGGCGAGTGGGGCTCTAGTGTCTTTTCCTCTCAACTACAACAGCAAAACACAGGGGAGTGGGAAGTTCAGGAGGTAGCACAAGGGTTATGCAAAAAGACTTTCATGCCTACATTTTCATGTTTAGACCCACTGTAAGCAAGAACTGAGCAGTATGGGGGGGGGTAAAGGGGGAGTGAAGGAGGAGGAGGGAAGAGAAAAAAATGTTTAAGAACAAAGCTTAGGGTGGGAAGACAGCATAATGGCTGTACAGAATACCATATACATGGGGAAAGAGGGAAAGAACTAGAACTGGGGCATCATTTTGGCATCTATGATACCAGGGGTCAGACTCAGGACAAATCTTTATCCACTTTGTCTCCTCACAGCAGAAGACTTTAATGGCTAAGGCTCCATGGTTCCAGGCCCACCGTGAGAGAGAACTGGGCAGAGCTCTGCTAAAACAATAATAGAGGGGGATGCATTGGATCGACCTTCCCGTGGTGCATCCCGTGAGTACCCATTCATTGGGGAAACTGACGATCCTTCCTAGCCGACTGAATCCACATGGATCCCAGTCACTTTCAAAGCTAGCAACAAGCAGCTCCTGACAGCTTTCAAGCTGACGCTGTTGACTGGCTGCGGAAGAAGGGCAAACGCTAGGAGAGGAGCTGGCTGGTGTTGTGGCCAGTGGAGCACACACTGTGCGCCTGTGCACGGAGCTCAAGTTCCTACTTCTCACCTGCAGAGGGGAAGCTTGACAAGCAGTGGAGCAGTATTACAGGTCTCTCTCTACTCCCCTCTGTCCTCTCAGAATAAAAATAAACATAGGAAGATACACATGTAAAGCATGGGTTGGTCAAGTACCAGAGAGTGACTGCAAAAACGACCGTGGTTCTCTATTTCCTTTAGCTTGCTCCTTGGTACAGTGCCCTGGTCCCCTCCAAGCATCAGCTAAGTCAGGTCACGGTTAGGATGAGCCAGAGGAGCAAACACCTGTGTGCCCAGCAAGGGCCTTTCAGCAGGTAGCTTGTTTGTTGTGACAGGAACATGCCTCTTCCCGTGGGCACCTGGTTCAGGCAGCACCTACAAGTGTTTTGTGTGAAATCCACAAAGTGGAGTAAATTACCAGCTGGTTGGGACTCCCAAGTTTTTTGCCAATGAAGGAAGCCAGAGAGAAGCAAGGTTAGAATGAGAAGCAGATTTGGGGAGCTGTGGGACCAGGTGGCAGCACACCTGGTGAAGTGCACACATGACAGTGCACAAGGACCTGGGTTCAAGGCCCTGGTCCCCACCTGCAGGCGTCTCTCTCCCTCCCCTCCCCACCCCCTATTTCTCTAATAAAACCTCTGTGGATCTCCTCTGCCCCGCACCCCCCCCCCACACACTTCCCTCTGCTTCTATCAGAAAAGTTTAAGATTCTTTTGCCTCCAGGGTTACCACTGGGACTCGGTGACTGTACTATGGGCCATTTTCCCTATTTTATTGGAAAGGGTCAGAAATTGAAAGAGGAGACAGACACCTGCAGACCTCCTTCTACACCTGTGAAGCGTTGCCCCTGCAGGTGGGGAGCCGGGGGGCTTGAACCCGGATCCTTGCCCTTAGTACTGCGTGCTTAATTGGGTGCACCACCACCTGGGGGTATAATTCCACACCATTCCCTCCACAGGAAACTGCAGCGATCCTCCCAAGATCAGAGATGGGTTGACTATTATTTATTTCCCCGTCTCTAGTTATCTATGCATTTGCCCATTAATGAGCCGACCACTTTAAAAGCAGGTCTGTCAGCTGTGCTTCTCACTTGTCTTCCCATTGCTCTGCAGGCTCCTGGTTTGACTGCTCTTTCCATGACTCAGGTTTTACGTACAGTCCCATTTCTCTCCCAGAGCTGCTGCTGGTTTCTAGTGTCCTGATGAACAGCCCCTGTGTTCTCCATACCTGAACTGCACTCTCAAAGACACGTATTTAAATATGAATTCATCACATATCTCCTAAATCAGTTTCTCCTCCCGTATTTTTTAAATGTTTTTTAAATCTTACTTACTTGCTTATTGGGAGAGAGAGACATTGAGAGGAAAACTAGGAGAAGCACATCCTAGATCTGCTCTTGAAGTGGTGAGCTGAAGAATCTGAGAAGAACAGAGAAGAAACTTCCCAGAAGTTAGAATGAAAAGCAGGACATCAAAACCAAATGGACTAAGACATGAACAGTGTCACGGGACGCGGAGAAGTCCAGTAAGACCAAGACTGGGGAGAGTGCGTCTGACTTGGTGTTTCAAAGCCACAAGGAGACAAGCGATTGGTTGGCAGGAGGTCTTGGCAGATAAAACAGCTCCCATCTCACCATACTTACGTGCACAGGAAAAAGTTGTTCATATATAGAAGTCAGTCTTAATGAATACTGAGTGATATTTAAATATATACACATGTGCACTGCTCGGCTTTGGCTTATGGTAGTGCAGGGAATTGAACCTGGGATCAAAGAGCCTCACGGATAAAAATCTTGCATAAGCATTATGTCTCCTTGTCTGCAAACAGTATTTGTATATCTTCCTACCAGAGCAGTGCTCAGCTTGTTTATGGTGGTGGAGCTAGGGGTTGAACTTGGTACTTCAGAGAAAGTGTAATTTTAAAGCTAGACAAAGTTGCACTTTATAGTACAGCTAAAAAGGTTAAGTTGTAAATGAAATATTCAGATACCACTTATACTTTAAAAAATATTTATTTATTCCGTTTTGTTGCCCTTGTTTTATTGTTGTAGTTATTATTGTAGTTGTTATTGATGGCATCATTGTTGGATAGGAAAGAGAGAAATGGAGAGAGGAAAGGAAGACGGGGGGAGAGAAAGATAAGATACCGGCAGACCTGCTTCACTGCTTGTGAAGCAACTTTCCTGGAGGTGGGGAGCTGGGGCTTGAACCGGGATCCTTATGCCGGTCCTTGCGCTTTGCACCTGCTGCGCTACCACCCAACTTCCCTCCACTTATACTTTTTTTAAAAAATATTTATTTCCTTTTGTTGCCCTTGTTGTGGTTATTATTATTGTTGTCATCATTGTTGGATAGGACAGAGAGAAATGGAGAGGGGAAGACAGAGAAGGGGAGTGAAAGATAGACACCTGCAGACCTGCTTCACCGCCTGTGAAGCGACTCCCCTGCAGGTGGGGAGCCGGGGCTTGAACCGGGATCCTTACTCCGTTCCTTGTACTTTGCACCACCTGCGCTACAGCCTGACTCCCTCCACTTATACTTTTAAGTCTTATTTACAATTAACAGCACATTTGGGAAGGATTAAATAGGAATTGCTGTGATTTGGTATTATTATATATGGTTGAGATTTCTTAGTATGCTTTGTATACCTAAAGCAGTTTTAGACATTCACAATCACAGTCCTGAACATCAAAAGGCTTCTTTAGCTTTGTACAGTAGTGCCCCCTGGTGTGGAGGTCGCGCATACTCACCGGCATGTAAACAATCCTAGTTCTTGTTGCTGCCACACTTAGAACTTCCGGAGCAAATCAACAGTTGCATCCCCTAAGCTCACTACCCCATCCACACCAGCCAGCACACTAAGCCTTTCCTCTCTATAGATTTGTCTTGATATTTCACACAGATAAAAATCACAAAGTGGTCTTTGGGTCATGGTCCGGGAGGTGGTGCAGTGATAAAAGCTTTGGACTCTCAAGCATGATTTTGAACTTCTCATCTTCAAAGCAATGAAGAGGTTAGTTCCGAGCTTCTAATTTTGCGGTCATTCGTTATGGTCACCCTGGGAAACAAATACACTGACCACCTGCACTCCCAACTCTAAAGCTGCCTAGCACAAGCTGGCGCTCAATGAAGAGCTTGTCTCGTGTGTGTGTGTGTGTGTGTGTGTGTGTGTGTGTGTGTGTGTGTGTGTGTGTGTGTGTGTGTGTGTGTGTAGCTCTGTTGTGTACTTGCCTCTTTTTTTTGCCAACAAGGTTACCACTGGGGCTCAGTGCTGGGCACTATGAATCCACTGCTCCTGGTGGCCATTTTTAATTTTCTATTTTTTGTTTGAGAGGGGAGGGGGAAACAGGGGCTTGTACCCGGGTCCTTTGCAGCACCTGGTAATAGGTGTGCCACTGCCTGGCACTGTCACTCTTTAAAGAGAAACAGGTCACCAGGAGCAGTCAAGTTGCACAGCCACCACCCCCAGCAATGACCATGGTAGCAAAAAATAAATAATGTTAATTCCCCCCCACCAGAGCTCTGCTTTATGGTGGTGTGGGGGACTGAACCTGGGAACTTGTAGCTTCAGGCATGAGAGTCTTTTTGCGTAACCATTATGCTATCTTCCCCACCCAAACAAAATAAACTCTTATCTGTGGTTATTAACACCTTAGAAAATACTCAGATCGGAGAGGGGGAGGGAAAGATAGATACCTGCAGACCTGCTTCACCACCTGTGAAGTGACTCCGCTGCAGCCATCAGGTTCCAGATGCTACCGTGATGCCACCCTAACATCTCTGGACAGACGACCTCAAACTCACCAATGTCTCCTGGAACCACCCCTCCAGAGCCCTGCCCCCATTAGGGAAATACAGAAACAGGCTGGGGGTGTGGATCCACCTGCCAACACCCATGTCCAATGGAGAAGCAATTACAGAAGCCAGAACTCCCACCTTCTGCACCCCATAAAGAATTTTTAGAATTGTACCCCTCTTATTTTATGGTCTTGTCAATATTTCCATTTTTTAAATAAATTTAAAAAATTAGGAATTAAAAAAATAGATCTCTTACTTTCTGGGAAATGGAAATTAACCTGCATACTCTCAACCTAGACAGTCCAGTCTCAAATAGCAGCTACTTATACATCTGAAAATGTGGCTTGACTGAACCAAGCTGTGTTGTAAACAGAATACAAAGACTTGGTTTGAGAAAATACAATTATCTCAATATGAAACTGACCATAAATTGAAATACATTGGTTATGCTAGGTTGACTGTGTATTTGAAATTTTTTTATCTTTATTAATCGACAGAAATCAAGAGGGAAGGGGAAGATAAAAAGAGTGAGAGAGATACCTGCAGCACTGCTTTACCATTCGCAAAGCTTTCCCCCCTGCAGGTGGAGACCAGAGGCTGGAACCTGGGTCCTTGTGCATTGTAACATGTTCTCAACCAAGTGTGCCATCATCTGGCCCTGGCTGTCTATATTTGAGGATAACACCACTATTTAACATGCTAATTAAAAAGTTATACCTTTAGCATAACTACATGCCTATTAGCATGTCTACAGCTCATTAGTCTGAAGTACCTAAAAGATACAAAGCACTTGGATTTGACCTCAAACACAAGAATATTATCCCAGGGGTCGGGCGGTGGTGCAGTGGGTTAAGCACACGTGGCGCAAAGTGCAGGGACCGGCATAAGGATCCCCGAGCCCCAGGTCGCTTCACGGGCGGTGAAGCAGGTCTGCAGGTGTCTCTTTCTTTCCCCCTCTCTCTGTCTTCCCCTCCTCTCTCCATTTCTCTCTGCCCTATCCAACAACAAAACAACGTCAACAATGGCAATAATAACCGCAATGAGGCTGCAACAACTAGGGCAACAAAAAGGGGGAAAAATGGCCTCCAGGAGCGGTGGATTCATGGTGCAGGCACCGAGCCCAGCAATAACCCTAGAGGGAAAAAAAAAAAAAAAGAGAGAATATTATCCCATGGAACAGATTAAGACTTATGAGATTAAAAACTGTAGTCAACGTTTCACCGGCACATTTGGCACACTTGAGAAACAGCAATACCCAAGTATTGTTAGAATATAAGATTAAAATTTGTAAAGGGGGGAATAGACTAGCAAAGATGGTCCTGACACAGTTCACATCTTAAGGATCGATCACTCACAAGCAATCTGCTGAGTCTCCTCTTAGTGGTGACGGTGCCTCTTTGCCCCGCCCCTGGCCCCTGTTCCCTCCAGCTACATACAAGGCCTACCCGCCCCGAACACAGGAACATGAAACAAACGCTTTAAGTGTACATCATACATTTATTACCAACAACCCTCTCAACTCCAAAATTGGGCACAGGGATTAAAAATAAAAATTCATTGCACTACTTAGTAAAGCATTACTAGTAACTTTCATAAAAAATGTACAAACTTTGTTAAAAATTTATCAAGCCTTCAAATGATTTGGTTACAGATATTTATAATACGTACATTTAAAACTATATGTTAACTGACACAATGGAATATGACTTGAGGAAATGACTCAGCAAATGATTCCAAAGAGACACCCCTGTAAGCTTTCATAATCTGAAACAAACAGCAAAATGAGGTAACCAAATGTACCAACAGGGGGAAACAGTTCTCTTAATGAAGGCCTAATATCTGTGAAAAATATTCACATGTGAGTTGGAAGATCTCATTCAAAATATTATGAGGCCCCAATTTAATAATCTTTCAGAAAGTATATAAAATCTAAATATGCATTCACATTTTCCAGATTTTGTTAAAAAAAAAAAAATCAGGACAGAAAACCCTAATGAGATCTTTATACCTGGAGGCCTTGAGTTTTTTTTGGGGGGAAATGTAGGGGGTTGGGGATGGGGGAAGCTAAGGGCCTCCCCAAAGCAAAGCCCAGAGTTAAGATGGTAAAGTCACTGTTGTAGGAGGGGAGAAGAAGGCAACAAACCCACACCTGCCTGCTATCTGCTGTATCATCCAAGGTAGCAACAGTCAGCATCAAACAACTGTTTTTTCCTTTTTTTCTGCTAGCCACAAAGTTGCTCAACCATGGCTAATATGAGAGAGTTCAGATGACATGTACACTCCTAACTAGTCACTTATAAGCAAGTCTGCACACATCTCTAAGAGCCTCACACAAAGAAACAGACATTCCCGGAGAGAGATCAGTCACAAGAGTGCCGACAATTCAGGATTTTATCAAAAGACTTTGCTGCCTCCTCAATTGCCAACTGCCTCTCAGAAACAAAACAAAACTGGAAAAAGGGATATGACAGAAATTCATCGTCAGAGGGAAGAAAAGAAGAAAGCTATTTTCTTAGTCATTAGTAAATGTGCCTTGTTAACTAGCTATCTGTACAAATTAGAAAAAGTGCTTCACTTGCACGCTTCAATAAGCGGAATACTGAGTGTAGTAGTGTTATGTTAGATCTGTACAGATATAAATCCTCTGCAGCTATACAAAAGTCTATGTAGAAGATGGGGTTTTCCACTTTAAACATGATTCTTTAATTAAAAAAATAAAAGCTCAAACGTGATTTGTAATGTACTGATTATTATGCCAATAATTTTGGTCTTTATCACACTTTTTCAGGAGCAGGTGGGGGATTGTCATTTTAATGAGCTTAAGAAAGTAACATGCACTTTGCCACTTGTTCTGATGGGTTTCTGAAACACCAACAAATATATGGGCAAACAGAAAGGATGCCAAAATCCTATTTGTATGACTAGTTAGAGGCAACAGTGTTTGGAAAAGGGCAAAATTGTGCTTTTGTGTGAACTGACTTTACTGAACTCTTACTGCGCTTACAGACTTCAGGGGAAGGCCAGCAGCATGGCAGTAACAAGTAGTTAACACCGTCTGAGTCGAAAACGGACACAGAGCCAACTGAAAGTTAAGTGAGGCTGGCAGCAAGTCATCACAGTCCTAACTGGGTTTATGCAGCTTGCGTACTGCAAATGAAGCAATGACATCAACTGCAGGAAGAGGCAGACGACGTTGAATACACCACAAGAATGAAAGAAGCAATCTAAACACTGCTGGGAAAATGACTTTCAACAATCTGAAATATGCTCAATAAACTTATTTAAAAAACCCACACAATGTATTATCTCAGATAACTAAATGAAGGTTAAGTCCTGTTTTACAGCATTATTTTTTTCATACAAAAATCAAATCTTCATTTATACTGCAAGTATTTCTGGATGCCTGTTAAAATCTTCTCATTCAAACAAAACTGAAAAGCAATGAACTATCAAAGCACATCAGGTCTAAGGAACTCAGCTGTCACAGCGTTTGACCCATCCTGGAAACAAGTCTGATGAGAAGCACATTGACTGAGGGAAGAACTAGACAACTTCCAGAGCTGCAGTTTGGGAGGTCAACTATCCTGAACAAGAAGTTTTCTTAAAACAATTTAGTTTATGGGAGCCTGAAGAACACATATTACAGTCAAGCCAACTTAATGACCAGACTTCATTCTGCTGAAGTCTAAGAGGTGAGACATCAGGGACCAGTGGTAATCTTAGAAATATATTACTCAGTATCTTCAGAATAGACTACAAATCTAAACATTTAAAAAAAAAAAAATCACAAGTACTTCCTGTAAGAAGCTTACTGGAAATGTAAAGGGAAAAAAGTCCCAACATTCAAACCACTGCCTGAAATGCTAATATTGCTGACTGATGATGTATGATATTGCACCTTCTTTTTGGAAACAGCATGTTGGAGATTTAAATTTTTCTTTTTCACAACTGAACAACAACAAAAAGAAAAAAACAAAACACAAAAAACAGGTTCATGGAGTGAGAAATCTGTTACACTTTTTTTTCTGAAGGTGACCCAGATGGGATCACCACGAAGAGGTGACAGCTGCCCAAAGCAAAGGAAGAAGGCTTTTCTCATTCCATTCACAGGGGGGAAAAGTATGGGGTATTCGATGCTTATAATTGATGCACCCTAGCAATCAGTGTGCAACAGCAAACACAAGGGGGGAAACCAGTGTACAGTACTAGTGCTGTTTAAATAACACACCAGAGTATACATTGCAGCATAATTAAAACTACACACACATTCCTGGTACATGCTGGTATATAGGATCTCAAACACACGTTAGCTACCATGCCCTCACACAAGTAATTGTGCACACTCACACACAAAGATACATTTATCACCACCAGTCACACACTGCATTCATCTCCACTCACAGTTTCTGAAGGCTCTATATAAGGTAGATTGCTATATCATCTGGAGCTACCACTTTTTATAAAAGCACATGCTAAAAGATCACGTCCACTGTAATCTTGCAGCAATACTCGGAATGATCACACAAAAACCAGGGAATGTTAGTGCACACACAAAATTAAGCTAAAGAAAAGTCTTTGGAGTTCCAATCACACGGTTAGTATAACAATCCCATAATTGTGAAGACTAATTGTAAGCTTTTATAGTTGATTAAGTCACACAGTGCAAAGAAAGGTCCATTGACCCTTTTGGTAAGGGGAGGGCTGGAAGCCACAGATTCAGTTCAATGGATAGTCCGTATATACATGTGATGAGGAACACCCAAACTAAATTTGTGCTCTTAGGTTGCTCATTCTGAATCCCGATGTACTTCTGAAGCATCAGCTCGGCAAATTGGGCAAGTACGATTTGCCTAAAAAACAAAGAAAGAAAGAAAATTTGTCTGAATTGTAACTTAAATAATAAAGTATTAAAAGCAACAGACTTGTTTTATTACTCATAATCTTGCTCTAAAAAAATACCCGTCCAATACCTGTACATTTAATACTCGGCTTAAAACTATGCCTTGGGCTGGAGATATATATATATATATATATATTTCAGTGGCCGAGCATGACTTGATGCCTGCAGCCCCATAAACCCTCAGTCCAGTCCCTAGGACCGCCACATGCCACAACTAAGCAGTGCTGACTCTCATGAGAGTAAATGAGACTGTGGCCAGGGAGGACACAGCAGAGCTTGATCCTGGGCAGTGCATCTGCCAGAGAAACACCTTGGCTCTCCCCACCACTAGTCCCCAATTAATAAATACTAAGGAAATAAAATGCTAAGGAAAAACACCCACAGCAATCATATCACTACCATCTGCTGAGCTGCTAGCACCAAACGAAGCATCTACTGATCTCTCACCCTGCAAAGCCCGTTCTTTACCAAGTCCTGTCATTTGCTCCACTACAGGAGCTCCCCAGTATGTGGTCTTCTTTTCATCTGCTTGCCACTATCTGCTCTCCACAAGGCCATTCTTACTCTACCTCCCTGTCAGAATATTCCTTTCCATTCCCCAAACGGACCAACTGTCATTCTGAACACAACAACAGCCACATGCTTTCCCGATGCTTTCAGGAGTAAGCCAGGACGATCCCTTCAAACTATCTCTGAATGCCTCTTGCCACTACTTCACTCTAGATACCAGCCACCTGCAACCTATGGTCGTCTCATCATTTCCTGTCACCACGGATCATGGCTTTGTCTATAGAACGTGTGAGTGTTTTTGGTGGTGGTTATTAAACCAGAGCACTGTTCAGCTCTGGTTTTATGGTGGTGTGGGGACTGAACCTGGGAGCATGGAGCTTCAGGCATGAGAGTCTCTGCATAACCATTACGCTATCTACCCTCCCTTCCCTGCTTTCTTTTTCTTAAGATGTAATATTCTTGGTGGTAATTGTGTGGAGTTGTACCCCTCTTATCCAATGGTTTTGTCAATGTGTCCTTTTTATAAAAATAAATAAATAAATAAATAAATAAATAAATAAATAAATAAAGATGTACTATTCTTCACTTTCTGGATTCAATTTAGGCTAAACTGGGTACCCTTAATCTGTGTCCACACAGAAGACTGATTCTATTTTAACACATCTGTCTTTCTCACCACACTGAAACTATCTAAATACACTAACACCATCTGCTAATCAAAATAAATAAAAATGGGGGTATATATCAGTCAACCCATATGTATGACCTTGGGAGAACTATGGCACAGTTATCACTGGGAGGAGGTGGAGACACAGAACTCTGGTGGTGGGAATGGTGTGGAATTATACCCCTAATATTTTATAGTTTTATAAATTATTAGTAAAATTACAAATTGCATCATATTTCGATTCTACTATTCTGAGACTGCGAAAGTGGGCTTCCATTCTATCACCCCCTTCTGTCTTGATTTCTGGCTGTCTCTATCAAATAAACAAAAAGTAAGAATGGTATAAATAAAAACATACAAAACAAAAGAAGAAGTTTCTGAAATAATTTTGCTTATTCCCTTTTGTGAATCTCTCAGAAACAACTTCCAGTGAGTGAAGCCTGCTTATGAACTTGAAAAAAAAAATTCATTTACTGGGAGTCGGGCAGTGCTCAAAGTTCAAGGACCTGAGTAAGGATCTCAGTTCAAGATCCTGGCTTCCCACCTGCAGGGGAGTCTCTTCACAGGCGGTGAAGCAGGCCTGCAGGTGTCTATCTCTCCATTTCTCTCTGTCCTATCCAACAATGACGACATCAATAAAAAAAAAAATTCATTTCCTTTTGGGTAGAGACAGAAATACTGAGAGCACAGAGAATTAGAGGAAGATACACCTGCAGCACTACCTTACCACCCAGCAGTTTCCCACCCAGCAGGTGGGGCCAGGGAGTTTGAAACCTAGTCCCTGTGCACTGTAACATGTACTGGCTTGGCCACTACCTAGCTCTGAGATAAAGTGGTGCTGGGGACTGACCCTGGGTGTTTAAAGCCTCAGGATTGAAAGTTATTTAAATAACATTCTGTTGTCTCCCCAGCCCTGCTTCTAAGGCAAACAAGGTCAGAACCCACCTACTATGAGAAAGTTAGGACAAATAAACAATTTCAGGCTTTGTACTACTGTTGCTACACCGATGATCACAGTTAAAACGTTAGCTTTTTTCATTTACAGAACCATACTTAACAAGTCAGATCTCAATTTAGTCTTATAAACTCTCCCCCACCAAAACACGGGCTTAGTTTACATGTTATACAGCCAATCAAAAAGAAAATGTAATGTTATTCTCTTCACAAATGCCATCACTTTACCTTAAGCCATTTGTCAACACACTTGGCATGGAACTCATGGTTACATGGTAAAACTCTAAGTAGCTGCCTTGACTCAAAATCACACATGCATACTACACACCTAAAAGAGAGCAGAAAATAATTTTAGCCACAAAACTGAGTGTTTTTCTATTTTGTTAAGATAATCAAAATCATGTACCACACCTCACTTCTCAAAATGTTACCAAAACAAAACAATCAATACTCTGGGGGAAAAAACAAAACATGATGTTACAGCTGGAAAGAGTGCTATTTCACCAACAAATCAAGAAAATGTCTTTCTTTCCTGTATGAAAATTTGTGGTCTATTATCTACACCAGTCTTAAAGACTGTATATAGTCATTGCTGGAATAGCTGGATATCCACATTTTAAATAGTGGAAACAGGCCACTATCTAAAGCATACCCCAAAATCAACTTTAAAAAATGGTCAAAAGTCTCAAGAGAAATCTCTATAGCCTATAGAGATTACACTGCCAGAGAACAGGACCAGCTACAAAAAGGCAGGTGCCAGTCCCTGTTCAGGGTGCCATTATGCCAGACTAGCTTCGCGGGCGGGAGACAGACGACCAGAGGCTCATGGCTGAGCTGTATGCAGTATCTCTTTATTCATGTGGAACATAGCGCAATCTAAGCCAAGCTATCTCTAATCACAATCCTGTCCTTATATATACTCGCCAAGTAGGGTGGAAACAGGATGTGACGTAGAGAGGGTGGAGCGAAAAAAGACTAGTGGAAATCAGGATGTACTAGGAGAGGGGGCGGAGCAAAAAGACATCATGAACCAGTGGGGATTAAGCCAATGCCCTGCAGGCAGGGTGGTGCTTAGTTAACAGTGGTTATGTAAACAGAATACAGTGTTAAGCAGGGGGCATTAAACCAATGAAACAGAAGGGGTCTTAGAAGCAGACCAACAGGCAGGTAAATTGAACTTTGACCAAAAATAAATTTTTGTGTGCTTCAGCAGATTGTCATCACTAAGGTAAAGAGCGCTGGGGAGAACCCATCAGAGGGAACACAGGCACTGCCATGTACGTACGTGGCCTAAGCCTCAGCTCCACAGAAAAGGCGGTATGTTTTCTCTATTTCTTTTTTTTTTAATATTTATTTTTATTTATTTATTCCCTTTTGTTGCCCTTGTTGTTTTATTGTTGTAGTTATTATTGTTGTCATTGTTGTTGGATAGGACAGAGAGAAATGGAGAGGGGAGGGGGAAGACAGAGAGAGGGAGAGAAAGATAGACACCTGCAGACCTGTTTCACCGCTTGTGAAGCGACACCCCTGCAGGTGGGGAGCCAGGGCTTGAACCAGGATCCTTATGCGGGTCCCTTGTGCTTAGCGCCACATGCGCTTAACCCGCTGCGCTACAGCCCGACTCCCTGTTTTCTCTATTTCTATCTGAATGAAAAAGCAGCCCAATGTGGAGAAAGCACACAGGGGCAAGGCCTGGCTCAGAAGAAGAAAAAGAAAAAAAAAAAAAAAGAAGGAAGGAAGGAAGGAAGGAAGGAAGGAAGGAAGGAAGGAAGGAGCTATAAAGAAAACTTCCAAGAGGAGAGATATTCTTGGGAAATACTTTATTTTGTAAAACACTTGGCCCTAGACTCAATCCCCAGCACCGCCATGTGCCAGAGCAGCGCGGAGCTCTGAGCTCTCTTGCTCTCTCTCAAAAGTAAGATAAACAAGTCAATCTGTAAAAATGGATTAAAAATCTGAAAAGACATCTCTCCAATTACATTAAAAGGATCCAACATTACCACTACTAGATGCTAGGGAAATAGAATCAACACTTCAACGAAATTTTACTTTATTCTCACCAGAGGGACTGGAATCAAGAGACAATAATAATCACGAGAGGATAGAAAATGTGTACACTGCTGGGGGAGGGGGGTAAAAAGTCATTGTCACCTGGTAGAAACTAGTTCTCCAAAAAAAAAAGAAAAGTTATCATATGACCCCAAACTCCTAGGTCTACAGAAAACAGCACAAATAATTCAGTGAATACTAGCAAAAAAGCAAAAGTACGCTAAATAAACCATCACAGGTGAAAAATAAAGCAGTAGTTGGTATATCCACACAGTGGGAAACTATTTGATCACAAGATGGGTAAGGTTTTTTTTAAAGCCACAAAACAGTGGGCCTGGAAAATAGTAAGTCAAAGCCGCCAGTAACAAAAGATATGCTCCATGCCATTTCTGTCAAATGTCCAGAGTAGAGGAAGAGAAGAGAGATTTTGAGTGGGCACAGGACTTCTCTTTGGGGTGAGAAACACCATTTCATGTGCTGACTGCACAATTCTATGAATATAATAAAGCCACTAAGCTACACACTTCAAATGTAAATTATAACAGTAAAATTGTTTTAAAGACAGTATAGTAAGTTTAGGTAAAAGCCTAAAACTTTCCATGTTTGTATGTAAAACATTCTAAGAGTTGGAATTAGAAACCACGAAGCTTGTAGACCAACTGAAAATCCAGAAACGCACAGGTCAGTATGAGTTTTCTGAGGGGATAGAAATCGTCTACATTTATCTTTTCATACAAGTAATGCAACTAAGAATTTTAAATTTTACTTTATAAAGGCAGAAACAACACTTCATACAGTGATGCTAGAGACATGTACTTACAAAGTCTGTTCTGACTGGTGGTTGTTAGGATTGAACCGGTAAGAAGGAAGCTGTTCAATGTCTGCTTTAGTCAGTCCTCGAGGCTTGGCCTCTCCCAGTCGCTCGGCCAGGTTTAACAGAGCCTATAGAGAAAGCAGGAGACTTATTTTAACCTACTTTAAAATTTTTTCTATTATTTTTTTTTTACATTTTTACTTATTTTGGAGACAGAAATTAAGAGAGGAAAGGTAGTTGAGGGGGGAGTTGGCAGGGAGGGAGAGGGGGAGTGAGGGAGAAAGAGGGAGAGATCAAGATATTGAACTGCACCACTGTTGGACCACTCATGAAAATAACCCCTTGCTGGTGGGGACCAAGGGCTTGAACCCAGGTCTTTGTGCACTGTAATGTGTGTGCTCAACCACATGCACCCCCGCCTGGGCCCTTAACCTTTAAGCTTCCTTACTGAGAATTAGGCAATTTCAGAACAACCAGTTGAGGTTTTCAGTAAAAACAAAATAAAACAAACAAACAAAAACTAACCCTCATTTTCATCATATATTTAAGACTTAAATATTTTTATTATTTTAGACAGAGACGAACAAAAACTGAGGGAGGGAGGAAATAGAGGACAGAGAGTAACACTTGCAGCACTGCTTCACTGCTCGTGACTCTTCCACCCTGCAGCGGGAAGCAGGGCCCTGAACCACGTGAGCACTGTAAAGGGCACCACTGCCCAGCCCCAAGCCGTGTGTGTACTTTACTGTCCCTTCAAGCAGACCCTGAGAACATTCCCTCCCTTCTTACCAAGCCTAAAAAGCTTTCCCAGTCTTCCGTAACAGGCTCAGGCATTTTTTTTTTTCTTCTACAACATCTTTGGAATAATTCATTTTCTCATTTACAGGCCCTTATAAGAATTCTTTGTAATTTTAAGAAATCACCAAGTCTATATTGTCACAGCTACGTGGTACATGTTAAAATATCTTTTTACCTGCTTTTTTTTTTTTTTTTTAATTAGAGGGACTAGTGGTTTGTAATAAATACAGTTGTAGGTGTATGTGTAAAATTCTTCAATTTGTGGTCCAGGAGGTGGCACAGTGGATAAATTTAGCATTGGACCCTCAAGCATGAGGTCTCAAGTTCAATCCCTGGCAGCACATGTACCAGAGTGATGTCTGGTTCTCTATTTTTCTCATTAAAAAATAAAAATGTTTAAAATAAATAAATAAATGTATAAAACTTCTCAATTTTCTGCAAGGCAAGCTCTCTCACCCCTAGCCAAGATCCTCCTTCACCATCATACACCTGAAAACCCACCCACCCCCTCCCTTTTCTTTGGTGCAATATACCACACGCTAAACTTAACTCAGTTTAGCTACTAACCTCGTAATTCTCTACTTCTCCATCTTCTACATCCAATTCAAAGCTGAAAGTTGGGCCTACTGCAGGTGGCACTGGAAGCATGGATCTATGGTTGAGAAAAACACCACCATCACCGGTATGTTAGTGTTGAACAAATAGCAGTGGTAACTGCTTTAATCGGTGTCAACTCTTTAAAGATCTCTTCTAAAAATGGTATGTAGAGATTTCATGCAAATTCTACAGACAAGTGAGGAAATTCTGACCAGTGAGACACAACAAAAGCAGTCTGCACAGAGGGTTAAGCACACATGGCGCGAAGCGCAAGGTCCAGCTTAAGGATCCCAGTTCAAGAGCCTGGCTTCCCACCTGCAGGGGAGTCGCTTCATAGGCAGTGAAGCAGGTCTGCAGGTGTCTGTCTTTCTCTCCCCGTCTGTCTTCCCCTCCTCTCTCCATTTCTTTCTGTCCTATCTAGCAATGACGACATCAATAACAATAACTACTACAACAATAAAAAACAAGGGCAACAAAAGGGAAAGTAACTATTAAACAAAAATTAAAAAAAAAAGACCAATAATATGCAAAGAAGACCACCACCCCCTGGAGAATGCAGAAGGGAATGCAACCCTACCAACACTTTATTCTTGGCTCAGGGAGACTTAGGCAGACCTGACGCCCAAGCTGACCAAAAAAAAAAAAAAAAAGTGCACAACCGAAGACAGGCAGAAATCCACTTTCATTGTTGCTAGCTAGAATGTGGATTTGATGGCTAGAGTCTGAGAAGTCATCCTATGTAGAGGAAGTCGAAATTTTGAGCATGGTATAACTATTCCCCAGTTATGGAGCTAACAAACTATCCTTAAATTGACTACTTGTATACTTTATTATGTGAAACTAAAATAAAGAACTCTCAGGTTTATTTCTAAATGGGTTTTTCAGCTACAAATGTTATCTTACCTGAGTAGTTTCTTTTCTTTCTTTTTTTTTTTTTTGTGCTTAATTTCTTTATTGGGAGATTACAGTGGTTTACAGTTGACAGTGAAATACAGTAGTCTGTACATAAATAACATTTCCCAGTTTCCCCGCATAACAATTCAATCCCCACTAGGTCCTCCTCCTCTGCCGTCATGTTCCAGGACCTGCACCCTCCCCCACTCCAGAGTCCTTTATTCGGTGCAATACACCAACCCAGTTCTGCTGAGGTTTTCCCTTCTGACCTTGTTTTGCAACTTCAATGAGTGAGATCATCCCATATTCTTCCTTCTGTTTCTGACTTATCTCACTTAACATGATTCCTTCAAGCTCCATCCAAGATGGGGTGAAGGTGAAATGACTATTTTTTTAAAATAGCTGAGTAGTATTTTACATTATATATATCCATCCATCCCATAACTTACTCAGTCACTCACTCATCTATTGTTAGACACCTGGGTTGCTTCCAGGTTTTGGCTATCAAATATTGTGCTGCTATGAACATAGGTATATACAAAATCTTCTTCAATGGGTATTTTTGGTTCCTTAGGCTTCTAACCTTCTAACCTGAGAGTTCTCTAGACTGCTCTCCAAAGGGGCTGGACCAATTGACATCCCCACCAGCAGTGCAGGAGGGTTCCTCTGTCCCCACACCCTCTCCAGCATGTGTTGCTGCTGCCTTTTTTGATGTGTGACATTCTCACAGGAGTGAAGTGGTATCTCGTTGTTGCCAACTGAGTAGTTTCTTTTTTTTTTTTTGGGGGGGGAATTAATGTTTTACATTCAACAGTAAGTACAATAGTCTGTACATGCATAACATTCCCATAACAATACATCCCCTTCTAAGGCACAGAAATAAATTCTCTTCCACTGAAGGAGGCAGTATGATTAAAACCCAGATAATCAAAGGTGGCAAGACATATTTACTACAAAAGAGCCAACAATTTTAACTCTGCCACTTTTTGATTTGCTAAACTTAATTTTTTTTTTTTTTTTTTTTTTTGCCATCAGGGTTATCACTGGAGCTCAGTGACTGCACCGTGAACCCACTGCTCCTGGTGGCCATTTTTCCCATTTTGCTGCCTTGTTATTGCTGTTTTTGGACAGGCAGAGAGAAACAGAAGAGGGGAGACGGGGAAGAGAAAGACACCCACAGACCTGCTTCGCCGCTTGTGAAGCGACCCCCGACGGTGGGGAGTGGGGGGCTCAAACCAGGATCCTTATGCAGGTCTTTGCGCTTCACACCATGTGCACTTAACCCAATGGCTACTGCCCAGCCCCCCTCAATTGTGACTTATAAATTTCTTCTCCTCACATCTCCCATTGTCCTTATTCCTTCTGTCATTCCTAAATAGCCTGTTACTGCAATCTTTTACATTAAGTATGCGAACGTGGCACTTACTAAATTACATTATATAAGAAGATAAAAATCACAAGGGTGTAAACATTTAGTATTCTTTAATATAAGGAAGACAAAACTCACAATACATATGGTAGTAAGCTGGGATGATAAGGGGGAGGTGGTACTGGCTGCTGGGATCGGTATCTACTACGTCCCGTTAGTCTCCGAGGCATAAATGGAGGATAAGGCTGTATGGGGGAAAATGATGAGAAAAGTTTATTAATTGCTACTTCACAGCTACATAATCTATCAAAAATTCTCTTCTAAAGATCTAGAAAAGTTCCTGTCAAGTGCTATTATTTTTTTAACCTAGCTACTTAATATTTCTTTAATGTCAACATAGATGTAAAAAATAATCTAAAACATAAACTTGGGTTTATTTCTCTTCTTCCCTTTTTAATTTAGAGTTCAGGGCACAGTTCTAGCACATGTACTGCTGGGGTTCAAGCCTGGGGCCAAACACATGCAAATCCTTTTTCCTCAGTGGAAGGCATATTTGTCTCTATTTAGTGGCTAGGGAGGAAGCTCAGTGATAAAGCAGAGGACTTCCATGTGTAATGTCGGAATATTAATCATTCTCTTTCTCATCAGTAGCTCTTAAAAACAAAAAGAACACATTTAAAATTCTAACGTAGAGGGCTGACATGCTAGCTCAACTTGGTAGCCAGCCTGCTTTGTCTGGTGCCTGACTTGGGTTTAAGCCTGACAGCCACTGCACTGAAGGTAAAAGCTTCAGCACTGTGTTGTTGTTCTCCCTGGATGTCTGTCTATATGAAAACTGTCAGAGAGGTGAAGCTACAGCAATGAACCACCACTTAAAAGCAACGAATGGAAACTTACTACTCCAAAGGACACCTCCTGGTGCAGAGGGTCATGTGTTAGGAACTGCAGAGGCGCGGATGGAGGTAATGTTGTGGGGTGAGCTGATGGAGGGTAAGTAAAACCTCCCACTGGAAGATGTTCTCCTAAGAGTTCCACTTCATTTTCTATCCTCTGCAGTGGCTGAGAAGGGAGAACACAGTACAGTAATGCACTTGCAACACTAAGTACATATACTGCACTTCTTAATGATCAACACCCCTCCTTCCCCACAATGTCTTTTAAGGCTTCTCTTGGTATTCCTCTCAACCTAAACTCAAACATATGGAAAACACAGATCATATTACAGTCTTCCTGCCTCTAACTGCATTTTAGTAAAAACACCTTCAGAACATGTTAGTCAACATTTTGACCAAATACTAAAGTACAACATTTCTTTTACTCTGAACTTTCTCTTAAGATGAGAGGGGGAAGAAAAAGTCATATAGCTTTTTGGTGACGGCACACTGATACAAGCTTTCAGATGCTTAAACCTGTAACAGAGCTGAATAAGGCATATGTATTTTTAAGTCAGAGCCAGGCTATCAGTAGAGTGAGCTACATAAGGGAGTATGTGCCGTAAAAGCAGCTGATAGGCCTCGATATCAGACTGCAGGTACTGTTAACAGTCATGTGACTGTTACCTAAATTACTTAAAGTTTTTACAGGCATCTACAGAACCGACATGTCCACAAGTCTACTTTAGAAGCCAGGAAATAACTCAGTGATAGATACCAATTACCACATCCAGCACTACCAACAGCCAGAAATGAGTGGCACTCCAGTAAAAAAAAAAAAAGCTATGTAGAGTTCCAAAGTGTGTTATGAACACCGAGACAGTGTACAAAAAGTATACAGTGATATGCAAAGCACATAAGTTTTTGAAGATAGCTTCAAGCTATGTCACATTCAATGCAGCGCACTGTATTAAAAAGTACAGCTCAACACAAATGTCGCCACCCTTGTCCAGTGGGCATGACGCCTACTAGCAGCCACCACCTATTTCCCCCAGTTCAAATCCAGGCTTTTCACAGAGACTTCTTGCTTTCCATGAATTTGTATATTCTGGATACTTCCTATCCGTAAAATTATTACAGCCGGGGCTCTTTGAGTCTGACTCCTTTCACTTAGCAGGATGTTTTTAAGGTTTATCAACCATGCAGTTGGCAAATCAGACTTCTTTTTTATGGTTGAACAGCAATTCACTGTTGAGTGACATTACACTTTGCTCATCCACTCACAGGTGATGGACATTAGTGCTGCTGTGTGCACTGGTACCAACACTTTTTCTACTCTCTTAAATACATGGACTCTCCTAAGTGTCAGTCTGATTTTCCCCTACAGTTAGATAACAACCCACACATTAATCAAAGTATACACAATTATTAACACTTGACTTTGGAAGCTTATGTACTCAAAAGAAGTCGAAACTGCTGATACTAAGAGAAAAAAAAATTCTGGGGCTGAGTGGTAGCGCACCTGGTTGCACACACGTGTTACAATGTGCAAGGATCCTGTTCAAGCCCCCAATCCTCACCTGCAGGGGAAAAGCTTCACAAGTGGTGAAGCAGGGCTGCA
This sequence comes from Erinaceus europaeus, assembly GCF_950295315.1. Classification (NCBI taxonomy): domain Eukaryota; kingdom Metazoa; phylum Chordata; class Mammalia; order Eulipotyphla; family Erinaceidae; genus Erinaceus; species Erinaceus europaeus. Next base: position 16,769,816 of record NC_080171.1, on the reverse strand, counting down.
GGTGTCCCTCTATTTCCCCCCTCCTCTCAATTTCTGGTTGTCTCTATCCAATAAATAAATAGTTAATTTTAAAAAATAAAAGAAAAAATCCTAAATTCTGATTTACCTATGTGGTTAAATCTGACTTTAGTTTTAAAGAATGTCACATCAGGGGTCAGCAAGATAGCTCACCTGCAAAAATGCTGATCTGCCATGTGTGCCAACCAGGTTTGAGTACCAGTTCCCGTCACACTGGGGGAAGCTTCACTGCTAGTCTTCCTTTCTCCGTCTCGCCGCCTAGCCCCCTCTGACAAAGCTGGCCTAGAGCATTAATCCCCCAGTGAAAAGGGGTAGGGGTGTGTGTGTGTGTGTGTGTGTTCATTCCGTCCACATTCAGGTATGATCGTGTTTGTGTGTTCGGTCCGTCACATTCACGTATGATCATGTGTGTTCGTTCCGTCACATTCAGGTATGATCGTGTTTGTGTGTTCGGTCCGTCACATTCATGTATGATCGTGTGTGTTCGTTCCGTCACATTCAGGTATGATCGTGTTCGTGTGTTCGTTCCATCCACATTCAGGTATGATCGTGTGTGTGTGCGTTCCTTCCGTCACATTCAGGTATGATCGTGTGTGTGTGCGTTCCTTCCGTCACATTCAGGTATGATTGTGTGTGTGCGTTCCTTCCGTCACATTCAGGTATGATCGTGTGTGTGTGTTCCTTCCGTCACATTCAGGTATGATCGTGTTTGTGTGTTCGTTCCGTCACATTCAGGTATGATCTTTAGATTTCCAGATACTAGAACTTAGGAAAGTCTTGGCATGAGTCTGGTCTTGACTCCAGCAAAAGGTTTTTTTTGTAGTACTTTTTAGCAAATTTCTATCTTAACTGGAAAACAGCCAGCTAAACCTCTTCTCTCCGAGACCCAGCAGTGGTGCCTACATCCTTAGCAAACAATGGCTAAACTCCTCCAGAATGGACTGGCTGGGTGCTTTCACATGGCTGAAAAATTCCATTCTAGCCATTTCTACCACTGCTCTCTCTCTTAATATCTAACGGGTCACACGTCCAACTTGACCTGTCTAAACTACTAAGTTCCACAAGATAAAACCCAGAAGAAACTTGTAAAAAATAAAAAAAAAATAAAAAAAATCACTGACAAAACCCCCAGGTTTTTACCTCTCACTTGAACAGCACCACCTCCTCCAGCCCTGTCCCCTCCTAGCTAATATACCTCTCAGGTATGTCTGAGTTCTAGGGCAGGGTTAACTATGATCTCATTTACTTTTCTTTAGCACAGAGCAGAGAAACAGGCCTTCAGAAAAACAACGGAGGCTCTAAGGGCTATTACCGTATTTACTTAAAAAGAATACAAATACTAGTTTAATAAAATCAGCAAAACTGATTCTTCAGATTTATTTCCTGAAGGATTGCAGATAGGAAATACTAAACTTCTACTAGACACGTGGCATAAAATTATTAGAAAAAATTAAGAAAGCAGAATAGTCTGGGTGAATACCTTAATTCTTTTTTTTTAAAATAATTTATCTATTGGATAAAAACAAAGAAATCAAGAGGGAAAGGGGGGAAGTGAGGGGGGGAGAGAGGGAGAGAGAGAGAGAGGAGAAAGACATCTGCAGCACTACTTTAGCTTTTGTTTTGTGGAGCTTTCCCCTTGTAGGTGGGGATCAGTGCGTTGAACCCAGGGCCTGTGCACTGTCACATGTTCGCTCTATCGGGGCACCACCACCTAGCCCCATCTTAATTCTTTTAAAGGACCAGGATGCTTACATCCACTAAGCTATGTGCATTTGGTTTAAATAGCCAATGACAATTAAGAACATAACAGTAGATACCTACCGATCGTGATTGCTGTGTTTGGAAAGGAACAAACTGGCCTGGTGGAGGCAAATGAGGAGGATGATGTGGGGAAAGGTGAGGAGGATGTAAAAGAAACGGGTCACTAGAAATAAGGGGTGGAAATGCAGCATATGGGACTGGCAAGTGCTGAACTGAACATGCTTGAAGCATCTGTAAGAGAAATGGTTTTTGTTAAATAGACAATTATTTTATAAACGATAAAGCTGTTATACCCCACTGACACCAAAATGTTTTATATAATCTATAACAATGAAATACGAGTACTGTTTAATATTTCTGCACCCACTGTAGAATACTAGCAACCAATACTTCTATAGTAACTATACATGTTAATGCTATGTTTTATATAGTTCTTACAAAGCAGTCACAACACCTAACTTCTCCTTTACCCATTTTGAACACTTATGAATCGGGAGTAAACTGCTACACAGAAGAAGCACTCTCAGACTTTGGTCCGAAATGTTCTCTCTCACTGCTGTAAAAACAAACAAACAAAGACTTATCTTTTTATTATTTCTAGGATTTTTGTATTTGTAAGAATCCAAATCACGAGCTGCATGACCGTCTCATATTTCAAATTTGCCAATTTAAGCGCACTGGTATTCTCTATCACTAAGAAACCAAGCCGTGTTAATCTGTTAAACTGCTTGTTGGCATGTGTGTATTCATTCTAATTTCCCAGACATGGCTATTAGATTTAGATCAGGAAAAGTGCTTTACTTAGAAGACATTACTGGCCTCAGACAAGTCATTTAGATCCTCTGGATTTCAGAAACCTTATTTGTGAAATGAGGTGAAATTGGGGGTTGACAGATTAAAGGACAAAATATAAACTTAAGAGTAAGAAAGAAGTGGGGGAGGGGAGTGCACCCAATAGAGTGCATGTTACCAAGAGCAAGGACCTGAGTTTTAGCCCTTGTTCCCCACTGGCAGGGGATAGCCGCTTCACAAGTAGTAAAACAGGTCTGCAGGTGTCTTTTTCTCATCTCTATCTTCCCTCCCCTCTCAAGTCCTCTCTGTCCTAGCAAATAAAACAGAAGAAAAGAAAGGAAGTGGGTGAATCCCTGTTCTCATACTAATGGTATGCTAACATTAAGAAATCATGTTCTGTTTCATCATCGGAAAGTGGAGACCTCTCTTCATCCCAAGTTTCCTATTGAAGATGAAGTAAACAGAGCAAGAACTCATTAAAACCCAGTAAGTACTAAGACACCAAAGTCTGAGAATTTATTAGTAACTGGTCCTGTGTCCTGTTAATAGCCCACAGGGGCAGTTTTTTTTTTTTTTTTTTGGTACCAGAGCACTTCTCACCTCTGGCTTTTGGTGGTGCAGGAGACTGAACCTAGGACCTTGGAGTCTCAGGCATGAGTCTGTTTGCATAACCATTATGCTATCTCTTCCACTCTCCTAGGTCCAATCTTTATGAAGTTTTAAGTATAAACAGTACTGACATATGTGGAAATACACAGACTTTTCAGGACAAATAAATATAACAATGATACATTTATTAAAGATTTCATTGCAATAATATTACTTCTTGTTTGTTTGATTTTTGTAAATCAAAGCACTACTCAGCTCTGGCTTGAGATGGTGTGGGGTATTGAACCTAGAACTTTGGAGCTAGATATGAGTCTCTCTTTGCATAACATTATGCCTGTTTTACCTGGAAGTGAAAAGCTACAAAAGGCAGTTTCAAAAAGCATGTTAACTTCTACAATGCACGTAAGCCCTCTCCAGACATCCTGCACATACTTACTGGAGGAGGCACACTGCAGACGGGGAGGTGCTGCCCACTGAAAACCACAGAGCACCCTGGGACCTGCTGTGCACTGCACGCAGGGATGTGCTGGCCTGTGCAGAGCGGGATCCCATGTGGCGCCACTGTTGTCACTGTGTAAGAAACAGGCACAGCACCCTGGTGGAGCTGTTGAGAAAGGAAAATAGAACATTAGTTGTTTGGATAAACTTTAAATATGAAAATTAATAAAAGTTAAACTTCTTATTGATTTCCTTTTCAGTTGTCTACGCTCTCACAATGCAATTCTCCGATCATTTCAACCAGAGTATTCTTCAACATTGCAATGTTTCATGTGTAATAAGTGATGGCACAAAATGGGCTAAACTCGCCCCTCAAAAAGACTTGAAAAATTCAGATTAAAAGAAAATTGCGGGAGTCGGGCGGTAGCGTAGTGGGTTAAGCACAAGTGGCGCAAAGCACAAGGACCAGTGTAAGGATCACAGTTCAAGCCCCGGGCTGCTCCCCTGCAGGGGAGTCGCTTCACAAGCGGTGAAGCAGGTCTGCAGGTGTCTATCTTTCTCTCCCCCTCCCCGTCTTCCCCTCCTCTCTCCATTTCTCTCTGTCCTATCCAACAATGACGACATCAATAACAACAACAAGTCAACAATAAAACAAGGGCAACAAAAGGGAATAAATATTTTTTAAAAAGCAAACGGCAATATTAACTGTGCAATATTTACTGTTCAGCCTGTCTTACAAACTTACAAACATGGTTACCCACAAACTGTGTCATGCCTGCTAACTAAAATAAAATATTACCCTGCAACTTTTCTTCATTTATTTTGTCCCTGTCTCAAGACTTTGAAGAAATTCATTCTTTTTGATACTAGCAGTATACTTGCTTATCACAGACACATCATTCTTACACTAAGGTGTTGGTATGCTTCTAAATTCTGCTTATAAAACCTTCTGCCCCACCTGCAGGGGAGTCGCTTCACAGGTGGTGAAGCAGGTCTGCAGGTGTCTGTCTTTCTCTCCTCTCTGTCTTCCCCTCCTCTCTCCATTTCTCTCTGTCCTATCCAACAACGATGACAACAACAATAATAACTACAACAATAAAACAACAAGGGCAACAAAAGGGAATAATAAAAAAAAAAACCTTCTGTTTTGATCATCACATTAGGTTCGCTTGTATTACTTACAATGTGGTCTATTTACATAATCAGTTTTACCTTGGTCCCGCCCTGCCTGCAGGGTATTGGTTTAATCCCCACTGGTTAGATGGAAGCTTTCTATGTTCTGTTTGCACTCTTTTTTTTTTTTTTGCTCCGCCCCCTCTCCTAGTCATTTTCCTTTGGCTTGCCACTTCCAGTGAAGAGATGCATAAAAGGTGATGTATCTGATTAATAAACGAGATACTGCTTCCCAGCTCAGCCATGAGTCCCTGGTTGCCTCTCTACTGCCCATGAAGGTAGCCCAGCCTGGCAAATGGTGCCCTGAACAGGGACTGGCATATGGCGCCCAGTGTGGGTGGGGCCTAACCTGCCCATCCCCCAGATAAGTAAACTTGGCTACCTATCCACTATGGGCTGCCTTTCTACTTATGAAGAGGTTTCCCAAAGCCTCTACTCTTTCGTCATGAGACAGTTTCTCTGTCTCTGGAACATTTTGCTCTGGGCCACACTTTGGTTCTCTGACCGGGAACTTTGGTTCCCTGACCAGGAAAAAGCTCCACCTAGTTCTGGTTCCACTGGGGCTCAAACCCAGGACCTTTTGCGTGTAAAGCAGACGTGATAACCACTACACTACGGAACCATTCCTGGAACATTTAGGTTGTTTTCACATCTGCCAACAGGTAAACACAATTATCAAATAGTGGCTGCAGGGGCTAGAAAGAAAGCTCACTAGGTAGGGCACCTGCGTACTGGGCTGAGCAAATGGGAGATGTTAACAGCAACAAAGAAAGTTTCAGTGCTATGGTGTCTCCCTCTTTATATGAGTGAAAAAAAGCTTAGCTGTCTAGCCTAAGATTTTTTTGAGTTTGCTTCCCAGTACCACTATGCTGGCACAGAGAAATATTCTGGATTCTCCCTCTGACAAACAAATCAATCTTTGCAGCGTGAGATGTGGTTCAGGATAAGCACAGACCCTGGGTCTGATCCCTGGCACTCTGCGCCAGAGCAGTGCTTTGGTCTTTCTCTTCCATAAAATAACACTTCAAAACAATCTTTAATATTCATCGTTAAACATACTGTTTGAAATCTGTTATCCAAACTACACACACACACACACACACATATATATGTATATATGTTTATATTTATAATCTTTCCTCCTGTACCCAATTAACTTAGTTTACTGTTGAGAAATTATTTTATCTGGAGAACTCCTGTAACTTCCAGGAGGGAATGGGGATGCAGAACTCTGGTGGTGGGAATGGTTTAGAACTACACCCCTGTTAGCTTCGAATTTTGTAAATCAGTATTAAGTCACTAGTAAAATAAAACAAATGAGTTTTGATTTGAAAAAAAGAAAGAAGTTATTTGAGGGACTTCTTGAAAATTAGAAAGATGCCTTCCACCAAAAAGAGGTAATGCAAATCTTGTAAATCTGTCAAGTCCCAATTCTACTGTTTATAGACTTGACACAGGTGTGACCCGGGGCTGCAAACACCACCGGTTTTAGGTGGTGGTGGAGAGTAAATCCAGGGCCTTCCTCATGAGATACTACTAAACAAATGGCGTCGCCTAAGACCAGTTTTCTGTTCAATTTTTTGGGGGGTAGGAGGGAGAGAGGGAGGTGGCAAGGGAGAGAACAGCAGACAAGACACACAAGACAGAAGACATACCGGGTTCCACCATCCATGGAGCTCACTTGGTGCTACCCACAAGGAGCTGTGGTGTAGGAGCTTGAACCCAGGGCGTTAAGCACAGCCAGGCACATGTTCTAACAGGCAAGTTAGCTCTTGAACCACTTCAGGTCACTCTTTTGTTGAGGATACAGAATCTATAAGTGTGTCTGCTTTATGTACAAAGAATCTTTTTAAAAAAATATTTATTTTCCCTTTTGTTGCCCTTGTTGTTTTTCATTGTTGTTGTAGTTATTATTGCTGTTGTTATTGATGTCGTCACTGTTAGACAGGACAGAGAGAAATGGAGAGAGGAGGGGAAGACAGAGAGGGGGAGAGAAAGACAGACACCTGCAGACCTGCTTCACCGTCTGTGAAGCGACTCCCCTGCAGGTGGGGAGCCGGGGGCTCGAACCAGGATTCTTACACCGGTCCTTGCACTTTGTGCCATGTGCGCTTAACCTGCTGTGCTACCGCCCAACTCCCACAAAGAATCTTTTATATGGGATGGGGATTAAAATTAAGTGACCTCTGATTTCTTTTCTCTTTGATTTGATAGACCAAATTACTGAAGTTCAAGTCTGCACAATGAACAAATGCTACCAAGAGAGAGACAGCATCTTTACTCTTCCTTAGATTTTAGCCTGGCAATTCCTTCTCAATTTTTAAAATTATTTATTTATTTTGAATAGCGATAGAAAGAGAAAAAGAAAGCAAAAACAGAGAGGGAAGGGGAAGAGAGGGAGAGAAAGAGACACCAGCAGCACTGCTTCACCGCTCACGTAGCATTCCCTTGCAGGTGGGGACTGGGAGCTTCAACTTGGGTCCGAGCTCATTTAATTTGTGCATTCAACCGGGTATGCCACCTCTTAGTCCTGCGATTTCTTCTGATTTTAGAGATCTTTTGGTGCCTTTAAAATACTGTTGCAATTACTTAGCTTATTCAGTTGTCCTCAAGCAAAAGGAATTACCTTGCCCATCAGTTTTAGAAAACAAATATGCCGGGGCTGGGTGGTGGTGCACCTGGTTGAACACACACGTTACAATGCATAAGGACCCGGGTTCAAGCCCCCAGTCCCCACCTGCAGGGGGAAAGTTCTGCGAAGTGGTGAAGCAGTGCTGCAGGTGTCTCTCTGTCTCTCTCCCTCTCTATCACCCCCTTCTCTCTCTGTTTCTGGCTGTCTCTATCCAATAAATAAAGATAATTAAAAAAATGTAAAAAAAGGAAAACAAATATCCCTTTAAGATCTTTTATTAGAAGTGTTGGCTATCATTTTAGTTTTGTCTCATTTATAATGTTGATTAAATCAATTACTCTGAAAGATTTCTTGATGCTGAAACTGTCTGGAACTAGAACAAACTCTAGTAATCATTCTTTTACTAAATCACTAGTTTATGCCCTATTATTTATAACACTGCATCAGAATCTGAGAGATGGGTCAGTAGGCAGAAAATATTCTTTGCACATGTAAGGCCCTAAGTTTGGTCTCCTACATCTTGTCCCTCCAAAGTTAAAGAGTATCATTCTAATAGTGATGAGGCTGCCAAAACAGCTCCCCTGGCTAGTGTGCTGCTTTGCCATGTACCCAAACCAGTACCCGCAATGAAGGAGCTTTGGTGCTGTACTAGCTCAAGTGCTCAAAATGGGTAGTTTACTGGTTTTCTCAGCATCCCTCATGAAGCATACTACTTTAGCCTTGTTTCACACCTGAATTTCTGAGCTTCTATATAAGCAAGTATATACAGATGTGTGTGTGTGCATGCATATATGTCTTTTTATCCATGTTAAGATGTTATATCCATTTGCTCTTGTCAAATCCTTAACCAAGGCCACAAAAGCTGTGCCATTCTTAATTTATGACGAACTAGATTTTCTTTTACAAAAAAATCAATTTTTATATTCTTTCTTCACAATTCACTCTTTTAATTCTCCTTTTGGTCTACTCTGGCATCCCCCCCCCCCCCCATTACTCAAGCAATAATGAACTTACTCTCAGTTTTTAAAATAAATAATGAAGGTTTTAAAAAATGCTCTAAGAGTAGCTCCAGGTGTCTCCTACTGCATCTGTTTAGAAAAATTCTTTTTCATTTCAGTCTGTCTCAAATACTTCAGTGTCATTATCTAGTAAACAGACTTTTAACTTCTGATTATATTTTGAGCAGATTATCATGATAAGTAGTTTGATCCGGAAATCTTTCTGTTTATCATACAGTGTTGTAGGTGACAATCTGGATGCCAAGCTGAGTGTCTGTCTCTTATTTACTTATTTATTTATTAACCAGAAATCATGAGCTCTCGCTTATGGTAGTGTAGGGGATTGAACCTGGGACTTTGGAGCCTCAGGCAGGAAAGTCTATTTGTATAACCATTATGCTACCTACCCCCACCCCTTCTTTTAATTTTTTGGGAATTTCTCCAGCCTATATATTTATATGATTATCTCTGAAATCCCACAACTTTCTAAGACTATGTCTGGCATACGGTCTTTTATTTTTTTACCTCAGAAAAATCATGGAGGTTTTGTTTTTCACCTTCAGGCTCTATAAAGACAGTAGGCTTGGGTTCTGACCAGAAAAAGGGAATTGAACCATATGGAAATCAGTAAGCAAAGATGCACCCACCTGACTTGCCCGCTGAATTATTCTAGAAGAAACTGAAAGGGCGAGGAAAGTAGGGATATGTGTTCAAATCACCAGTTAACCTGTTACTTTCTATTAACTTGCTATCAGTCACCCCAAACCAACAATTTACAAAGCTCATTCTCAGCTTTCATGCCTTGATGCTAACTTCTGAAAGTTGAACTTGTTAAAAAGAAGTTATATAGAATTTAATTTTAATCCTTATGAAGAACTGCGCAGAAACGTTTAGCAGGTATTTCCCACACAACGTGTCACTGTACCTGGTCATGTATGTCAACCATGACTGCATTCTGCTGGGGTGGATGAGCCGCAGGGTGTAACAGACGGGGTGATACATTCGGAGGGTGGAAGGCTCGAGGTTCCTCTATTGCTTGCTGCTGTGCGAAAGGGAGATGGTGATAGTTTTCATCTTGACTAATGGAATTATGTCGAGACAGACGATCCCTTCTTCCTCTCTGGCGCCTGACAGGAGGACTGAAACATAGCAAATGTCAGAAAGGTCATTATAAAACGCAATGTTGGAAACCACTCATTCTCTGTTGTCTTTACAATATAGCAGCTATGAATGTTACAGTAATCTCAAGTGTAAAATAATAGTTTGGCACAAAACTTTGATAGTGGGAACAAGGTAGGACTATAGCTTATAATCTTGTAACTCACTAAAAAAAATAAACATACAGATTTGGGGCTGGGTGGTGCACTTTGTAAAGTACCCACATTACCATGTGTTCAAGCCTCTGATCTCCACCTGCAAGAGGAGAAGCCTCACAAGTGGTGAAGCTGTGATACAGGTGTCTGTTTCTCTCACATCTATCAAAACAAAAATGGAAGGGGGAGAAGCAAAACTGCTGGGAGCAATGGAGTTGTGGTGCAGGCATCAGCTCCCAGAGATAAGCGTGGTGGCAAAACAAAAACATGCATATTGTAACTACACACACACACACACACACACCCGTTTTCAGAGTTATTGAAAAATCAATTGCCGGGGCTGGGTTAAGCGCACATGGCTCACATCTCAAGGACCTGCTCAAGGATCCCGGTTTGAGCTCCCAGCTCCCCACCCTCAGGGGAGTTGCTTCATCTGCAGTGAAGCAGGTCTGCGGGTGTCTATCTTTCTCTCCCCATGTTCTCCATCTCTCTCGATTTCTCTGTCCTATCCAATAACGACAGCAATAACAACAACAACAATGAACAACAAGGGCAACAAAAGGGGGGGGCCTCCAGGAGTAGTGGATTCATGGTGCAGGTACTGAGCCCCAGTGATAACCCTGGAGGAAAAAAAATTAAAAAATTAAAAAGTCAACCACCACATTGGCAAAACAGCTCCTTTGGGTAGGATGCCTGTTTTGCCATGGACCTGACCCAAGTCAGTCTCCCCAGCTCCGCATCACACTGGAGGAAACTTGAGTGCTACGGTAGCTTTCCCTTTCTCTGTCTGAAAGTCAGTTTGGACTACTGAAGCACCAATGGGGGGGGGGGGGGTAGTAAGAGGGGGAAGAGTAGAAAGAGTAATCAACTGCCAGGGATTATCTTGGTTGAACTGTATGACACTGCCTTTTTATAAGCAAAAAGTCAAATGCTAGCAACTTCAAGTCTTTCTCTTTTTTTTTAACTCTCTCTCTCTCTAATATATATATATATATATATATATATATATATATATGCACATCCAATATACTGGATTTCACCAATCGTATGCCATGCTTTTCATTCAGATAAAGGAAGACAAGGTAAGACAACACAGGAGCCTTCCCTGGTGCTGTGGCATTGCCATGTGTGGCTGGGGGCTCAAGCCTGGGCTCTGTGCATGGCCAAGGCACTCCCCAGTCAGTGAATGATCTCCTAAACTTCCTAGATGAGCCAAATAACACTTTTACAAAGAAAGCAGGAAGTTACACAACATTTATTTTATGACGATTGCAAACAACAACCAATGATGCAGATGAAAACATCTGTAGTGTCAGCGTAAATATTCCAGCGACACATGGCATCTGGTTATGGAAGGAACAACCACTAATCCCTATGCACCAGTCATATAACATAGTAAAAAAAAAAATCGAGTTCTATTTGTTTTATTAGTGAGAGCAGGGATGCATTGGATCGACCTTCTCGTGGTGCATCCCGTGGGTACCCATTCATTGGGGAAACTGACGATCCTTCCTAGCCGACTGAATCCACATGGATCCCAGTCACTTTCAAAGCCAGCAACAAGCAGACATCAGGCTCAACCTGATGCTGTTGACTGGCTGCGGAAGAAGGGCAAACGCTAGAAGAAGAAGTGAGAGCAGGCATACAGAAGCCAGAGCACTGCTGTGATCTGAGTGACTTTGGAGGTGGGCTTCAGGCTCTCATGCCTGCAAGTCCTGTACTCCACTGCTGTGCTGCTCTCTGTCTTATGTAACTTTACACAAATCTTAGCAAGTTGTTAGAGTAAATTCTTGTTTTTTTTCTCTCCATGGTTTTATTATTATTACTTTCCATGATAGTTTAGCACCAATGTAATTAGATCAGGTTCAATCCTCAGCACTACCATAACCAGAGATGAGTCACACATGTTAGTATGCAAGGACCCAGGTTCGAGCCCCTGGTCCCCACCTACAGGCGGAAAGCTTCACAAGTGGTGAAGCAGTACAGCAGGTGTCTCTCTGTCTCTCTCCCTCTCTATCACCCCCTTCCCTCTCAATTTGACTGTCTCTATACAACAAATAAAGATTAAAAAATAAATAATTAATAAATAAATAAAACAACACCCGATATCAGGTTCTTACCTGGTTAACTAATTCCCTCCTCTAACATTTTATGCCTCTTTTTGCTTCAAAAATCTACATATTATATTGCGTGTGTGCACACCCCTCACTTTTCCTTTAAGCTAATGCTTCATAATGTACTCAGTAGTAAAAGTAAGAAGTAAGCCTTGATGTCTCATTACTAAATAAACAATCAAATATATTCAGATTTAACCAGTCTCCCCACCAATATGTCCTCTCTGGCTCAGAACCCAGTGCAGGTCCCACATTATACACACTGGGTTGTCATTCTGTTTAATATTCTCTGATCTGTGAGCTATTTCTTACCACCTAGGGTAGTTCTGAAGACATGAACACATAATCTGTGATATGTCCCTCAATCTGAATTCGTCTTGTGTCTGACTGGTCTATTACTGGGGAAGACAGCCTCAGAGGTAATTTGCCATATTCAATGCACCATATTAAAGGGCACATGACATGAATAGCTATCATTGGTACATATATATAAGCGCTTATTCACGGACCACTTAGTCAAACTGGTATTTGTAAAGACATTCACTATAAAACCACCATTCTTTCCACTGTAGTTAACAATTACAAATATTTAGGGAAGAAATTTTGAGACCATGCAAATATTAATACTTCTGCTGAAAGTTTTGTCAATAATTTCAGCATGGGTGGTTCTCCAGCAACCACATTATTGTATTATAATGGTGTTTTTTTTTTTAAAAGATTTTTAAACCAACAGATGGGAGGACAGCCTCTTGCTGCTTCCCTACAGATGGGAGGACAGCCTCTCGCCGCTGCTTCCCTACAAATGGGAGAACAGCCTTTCGCTGCTTTGTGGGCGCAACCCACTCTCCCCTTCCAAATTTGCAAGGGGGATCCAATCCCCTACTGCAGGATCTGGGACGTCTCCCAGGACCCTGGACCCGGAGCCGTCCAGCATGTCCGCCTTTGACTCCAAGGGTCTCTCGCTACTGATACCTGACCTGAAGGCTCAGTGAGACTGGTGTTCTTTTAGTGAGATGGGGATCCCGGAAGAGGCCACATATGTTATGCCCAGAAGTTCGAGTACCGATCTCACGCAAAGAAGACCAGAATCACATGCAATAGCAATAGCCTTTATTAGGAAGCTTAAGCTTAGGCTGCTGACACCCTTCCAAGCAAAGGGAGAGTCAGCATCCCCCAACATGCCAGAGTGAACAAATTCTCTGGTACCTCGCATTACAGGCTGCTGTTGTCTCTTAAAAGGGCACTGATTGTTGGGGCCCAGAGGTTTCCAACCTGTGGAGTGCACACATTACTATGCTCAAGGAAGGTTCAAGCCCCTGGTACCCACATGTGTGTTGGGGGGGGGGTGTTGAAGCAGTGCTTCAAGTCTCTCTCTCTCTTTCCCCAACCCTCTCAATTTCTGACTTTATTAAAAAAAAAAAAAAAAAAAAAAAAAGCACCCATCAAATCAGAGTCTCATTCTTAAAGACTCCATTATAAGACCCATTTCCAAACAAAACCAGATAGAATTAGGGGCACAATGTATGAATTTTAAGACAGTTCACAGCACCATCTGAATTCCTAAGTATCAGCATCTTACAGTGACTGTCTTAGCTCCGGGGTGTGTGACTGTTCTGAAGGGGGAGTGTATGCCTCTGGGGAGGGAGGCTAGGGTCAAGTTCACTGAAGAGACAACTGAGAGTTGTCACTCTTTCACACTACAGGCTTTACAGTTTGTAAGAAATGTGGTCATTTTCCAGATTGCTAGACTATGTAGAAGGTACAGAAATGGAGTAGAAAAGAGGGAGCTTGTGCTTGAGCTATTATTTCCTTTTCTCCCATAATCAGGACTGCAGGCTAGCCCACCGAAGTCTTATAGCACAAGGCAGTTGAATGCAGATAATACCATGGACTGATGTTAGGTCATTTAAGTCTTTTTCAATTTCTCCTCAATTACACGCTAAATAAATTTGCATGATTTAGTGTGAGAAGCTAAATGATTTTTTTCTATGAGCGTCTATGCATATGTATTGATGTGCTTATAAAATGCCTACAGAAAAAAAAATCATTTCTGATGTGAAAAAGCAAAAACTCACAAATCTATGAATGGAAGAAAACTGAAGTACAGCCACTTGTAATAAACTGACCTTCTTCTGTTGCGTGCAGGTGTGTTGCATCGTTCCCCTGAGAAGTGATGTTGGCTTGGTCGAACGGAAGGGGGCTGCCTATTAGATGTCATCTCCCATGGTCGCATTGGTGGTGAGGGAGCTGGTGATGCTGATGTATAGTCAAAGACTGAATGAGAGAGGCGCTGTCTCTTGGGACTTGGACTATCTTCACTCTGCCAATGCAACAAAATCAGTAACTGAATACAGCTTCTTAAGGATTTTCCATTCCTGTGAACGCACAAGTGCTTTTACTCCTTTACCCTAAAGTGGGGGGGGGGGGGGGAGGCTACCAAGAGACATTAATACAAGGAGAAAGTTATGTGAGAAAGGAGACACACAGTAAATGATATTAAATAAAAAGTGAATTCTATTTCTAAAAATCATCACAGAACTTATCAGGTAATGACACACAAGGAACCCACAGGACAACATACAATTTTTGAAACTCCAGTCCACAGAGAAATCCCACTATGCTCAGTAACTGTCAGTTACTCTTTAGGCATCAATTCTAAGCTAAAATCAATTTAGGAGTGACAATAATTTAACAAACCCTTGACAAGATTCTATTTTTAATTTGATTACTCAATGAGGGTAGGAAAGAGAATAATCAGAGTGTCACTCTGGCACAGACAATGAGGGATCAAACCTGGGACATCTCATGCTTCATAGGCCAAGGCTTTCTCCACGGCACCACCTCCCAAGGTAACCTTGATATGATTCTTAAACAGTTTTCTGCCTCTTTATTCTTAAGGCCAATAAATTAGTTTCCTTTCTCTAAAAAAAAAAATCATTTATTTGGACAGAGACAGAAATTGCGAGAGGAGCAGAAAAGAGACTCACAACTGCGGCACTGCTCACGGCTCATCAAGATGTCCTCTGCAGGTGGGAACTGGGGCCTTGAAGCCGGGTTCCTGAGCACTGGACATGTGTGCTTGAACCAGGAGGGCCACTTCCTGGGCCCCACATTAATTTTCTTAAAGTTAACAAGGATAAAATGACATATCTGATAGTTAACTGATCAAAATGATTCAATTCTTAGCAAAAATGTGACATCTTAGGAAAGAAACAGAGCTTCAGGTAGCTTATAGTAATATAAGTAATATAGACTTTAAATTAACCATGCCACAGAATTGGTATGGATCATTTAAGTGAATTATTAATTCTCCAGGGCAGATTCCCTGTATAAATTAATTCCCCTACTGAGTCTCAGCAACTGGTGAAATCACAATGTAATAGAAAGATGAGGACTATAGTTTTTCTAAGAGAAACTCTCCATTCTCTAATCTACTTCTGGAAGTTTTAGATATTTGGGTATTAGATAGCTTTTTTAAAAAAAATATTTTTAAATATTTATTTCCTTTTGTCGCCCTTGTTTTATTATTGTAGTCATTACTATTGTTATTGATATCGTTGTTGGATAGGACAGAGAGAAACGGAGAGAGGAGGGGAGACAGAGAGGGGGAGAGAAAGATAGACACCTGCAGACCTGCTTCACCGCCTGTGAAGTGACCCCCCTGCAGGTGGGGAGCCAGGGGCTGGAACTGGGATCCTTACACCGGTCCTTGCACTTTGTTCCACCTGTGCTTAACCCGCTGCACTACCGCCCAACTCCCATTAGACAGTTTTTAATATCAGCTCTGGCCTGTGGTGGTGCGGGGGACTGAACTCGGGCGCGGCATCTACTGCTAGCCCTAACAGCATGCTGGCAAAGACTATACTGGACCGGAAGGGAGTGGTGGTGCGCTTGGCAGAGCAGATATGATATCATGTGCATGGACCCAGGTTCCAGTCCCAGGTACCCTCCCTTCAGGAAAAAGATTCACAAATGTTGGGGCAGTACTGCAGGTAACTCTCCCCCCTTTTAAAAAATTTATTTATTTATATTTTTTTAAATATTTATTCCATTTTGTTGCTCTTGTTGTTTTATTGTTGTAGTTATTGCTGTCGTCGCTGTTGGACAGGACAGAGAGAAATGGAGAGAGAAGGGGAAGACAGAGAGGAGAAGAGATAGACACCTGCAGACCTGCTTCACCATTTGTGAAGCGACTCCCCTGCAGGTGGGGAGCCGGGGACTCAAACCAGGATCCTTACTCGGGTCCTTGCGCTTTGCACCACCTGCGCTTAACTCCCATCTCTCCACTTCTATCTACCACTTCCCATTCAACTTGTCTCCATCCACCAAAAATAAAATATAAAAAAAAGAGGGGCTGGGTGGTGGCCTAGCTGGTTGAGTGCACATGTTATATAATGCACAAGGACCCAGGTTCAAGCCCCTGGTCCTCACCTGCAGGTTCTGGGGAAGGATTGTGAGTGTTGAAACAGGGCTACAGATGTCTCTCTGACTCCCTATCTCCCCCTTTCTCTCAATTTCTCTATCCATTAAATAAATAAGTAAAAATAATTTTAAAAAAAGAGAAGAGAAAAAGAATAATATACTTGACTACATACTACAGGGCTTTAAAAAGTAGCCAATGGAATATAGAAATATTAATTAAACAAAATGACAAAAAGATAAAAATGACAAGCACCTGATGAGCTGATACACAAATTACACATAAGTACTAAAGGTAAACAAAGTCATGGGGGAGACAGCATAATAGTTACACCAAGAGACTCATTCTGAGGCTCCACAGTCCCAAGCCCAAATTCAGTCCCCTGTACCACCACAAGCCAGAGCTGAGCAGTGCTCTAGGAAGGAAACAGACAAAAAAAAGAAAGTCCTATTGGTGGTAAAAACAGACCACACACCGCTTTGTCTTAAAATATTAAATGTTAATAATGAATCATGGGCATTACTTTTCAAATAGATGTACACTGTACAGCTTGATGGAGGCTAAGATAAACAAAACCAAACCACAACTTTGTCCAAAATGGAGAATGAAGCTGATCCAGAAAATGACCTGAAAAAAACACTTGTCATGAAGCTTTCATTTTAAAACAAAGCCATTTCTTTCGAGAGTAATGGTAAGGTGGGCTAGCGACTGCTCTCCAGTGGGAGACTCATGCCTTGGAGTCTTTGAGTCCCAGCACCGCACGGGGGTCAGTCACACTGTACCAGAAGCTCCTGCGCTGTGTCCTGCACCCCCACTCCCAGCCCCGCCCCGCCCCGCCCCGCCCCGCCCCGCCCCGTACAACTGAATGAAAAAGCGAATCTTGGAGTGGTGAAACTGCATCTTATGTGAAGCCCCAGCTTCATACACAAAGAAGTATTATGTGCATCAGACAGACAACTGGTAAAAAAAGAAAAAGAAAATAGGGAAAGGTGACTTCCAAAGTTCCCCCCCTTTTCTTTTTGTGATACGGCTCCTATTAGTGAACCAGAGGCTGTAACACAACAAAAGAAACAAACAAAAAAGAGGAAATGAAGGAAGATGAGTCACTGAGTAGAACTACCGCAGTCTTAGTGTCAAACTTCCCCACCATCTTTAGTGCTCTAGAGAGGAAAAAAACATTTTTCAGAAAAAGGAAACGAAGTAATGTGCAGAGAAACAAGAATCTGATTAACACCAGACGCCCATAGAAACGAGAGCTGCGGCCAGGGAGCTAGTCCGGCAGTCAAGTACGCAGGGTGTGCCAAGTCTCAGGCCCCGTGTGAGACCCACCACACAGCAGGCCAAAGTGGCACTCTGTCACTCTCAACGTGTAAATGATTTTTAAATTTGCACTTACTAATTTGTGTTTTTCTTTATTTTGAAAACAGACAGAGAGAAATCAAGATGGAAGGGAGAGACAGAAAGAAACATATGAAGAGAGATATCTATCTATCTGCAGCCCTGCTTCACTGCTTGTGAAGCGTCACCCTGTAGTTCGAGACCAGGGGCTCAAATCTGGGTCCTTGCGCACTGGAATGTGTGCTCAACCAGGTACGCCACTGCCTGGCCCCTAAATAAATCTTTTTTAAAAGACGCTAAAATTGATTGCGGGAAACCACATTAACCCTAGAATTTAATGCACCAACCAAACTATTACTCTAGTCTGATGGCAAAAATCAAAGGCCTTGCCATCTAAGGATTCTGAGCTGCTTCTCATAGAATCTTTCGGAAAAATGGGTGCTGCTTTTCAAAGAAACACAGGTCATTTGGTAACAGATATCAACTGTGGCAATTAAGAGTGGGGGGGGGATGTTGGGGGGCAGAAGAAAACTTCCTTTCCTCTTCTCCCCCACAGTTTTTAAAGGCAGAGTCAGGTGGGAGGTGGCACCATCATTATTTTGTTTCCAAGACTCCAATGTTTCAGATTTATTCCCAGCATGAAAAATGCTCTGTAACAAGAGGAGAGAGGGGGAGAGGAGCAGGGGGAGGGGGAGGGATGGATAGATATGAGGGAAGAGAGAGAAAGAAGATGAGACAGCTGGGATAAACTCAACATCTCTTCCATACAGGGTGACTCCAACTTTCTTTTTTTATTAAGAGTGGGGGAATGAGAGGGGAGACTAGAGCTACCACAGCACTACTGCCCCCCCCCCCCCCCCCCGTGCCTTCCCTGGTGGCCCCTGTAGCGCAGGGCTCAAACCCAGGTCTTCACACATGGCAGCAAAGCAAATGTTCTGCTGGGTGAACTGCACCTGTCCCCCAATTCCTTTTTTTAAAAATTTATTTTTAAAATGTTTATTTATTTATTTATTCCCTTTTTGCTGCCCTTGTTTTATTGTTGTAGTTATTACTGTTGTTGTTCTTGATGTCATTGTTGTTGAATAAGACAGAGAGAAATCAAGAGAGGATGAGAAGACAGAAAGGGGGAAAGAAAGACACCTGCAGACCTGCTTCACCACTTGTAAAGCGACTCCCCTGCAGGTAGGGAGCCAGGGGCTGGAACCAGGATCCTTGCACTTTGTGCCACCTGCACTTAAGCTGCTGCGCTGCTGCCTGACCCCTACCCCATTCTTATAAAATAGTTTGCTCTAGAAAAATCATTGTCTATACATGTATATAATACAAAAGTTGAATATATAACGTTCATGTAAAATATTATAAGGAAAACGGCAACCATTTCCACTATGTGAAGAAAACAAGCTAGAAAAAAGAGAATGCAAAGTGGATGAAATATGATGCACGATATTGGAAAATGAACGTTAACTCACACAGGAAACATGATAGGTAAAAGTCTGCATGCTGAAGGAAAGGCAGGCAAAGGGATGGCTGAGTAGCAGCACTGGCAGAACTCAGTAAATGAATACAAAAAAAGGACAGAGTTATTTCTTTTTTTAAAAAAAAAAGAATTTTTTTTTAATTTATCCCCTTTTGTTGCCCTTCTTGAGGACAGAGTAATTTCTGAAATAAACACCAAATTAAAGAAACTCAAAGTATTACATATAAGAAGGATAAGAAAAACAGAGAGAAGAAATGTAGGAAAGATGAAAAAGTAGCAGAGAAAACAATATTTAAGAAGCCATAGAGGACTAGGGAGACAGCATAATGGCTATGTAAGATTTTCATAGCCGGGACTCTGAGGTCCCAGGTTCAATCCCCAGCACCAACAAATACCAGCACTAAGCAGTTCTCTGGGGTGTCTGTTTCACTCTTTAAATCAAGTCAGTAAAATATTAAGACAAGAGAACTGTATGCATGTAAATGTGCTGTATATAAAAGTATTGTGTATATTATACATAAGTAAAATATAACATAATGAATATTTGATTATGGCATTAAAGCATACTATCTTCAATTACTGAATGTACAGAATCTGTTCATTTCAAAAACAAGCAAAGAGAAATATGAGTATTGGAGGGGGGCAATGAAATGTCTTTGTATCTTGAATGTAGTGGTGGCTACATGCCTGTATGCATTTGCCGAAACATACAGACCTGTACATTAAAAGGATGAATTTTACTGTCTGTCAGTTATGACTTATGATTTCAGTCATAAGGTAGTGTGAATCCAACTGAAAATATAGGCTTGTTTTCACATAGATGCATATGGACACACACACCTATTATTTCTTCTTTAAGAAAATACTGGGAGTCGGGCGATAGCACAGCGGGTTAAGTGCATGTGGTGCAAAGCACAAGGACCAGCCTAAGGATCCCGGTTCAAGCCCCCGGGGCTCCCCACCTGCGGGGGGGGGGGGGGGGGGTTGCTTCACAAGCAGTGAAGCAGGTCAGCAGGTGTCTATCTTTCTGTCCCCCTATCTGTCTTCCCCTCCTCTCTCCATTTCTCTCTGTCCTAACAACGACGACATCAATAACAACAATAATAACTACAACAATAAAACAATAAGGGCAATGAAAGGGAATAAATAATTTTTTTTAAAAAAAAGAAAATGCCGAGCAGTATATACACAAAGCTATACTTTTACAGAAACACTAAAATGCCAACTAAATGCACAGCAGAAAACAAGATAAGAATATTCATGGCAGCACCGTTCTCAGTAACAGCAAAACTCTGGAAACTACCCAAATGTCCATGAAAACTAGAGGGACACAGGATTAATGACATGCACGAAATACTCTAGGCAGGAAAATGAACCAACTGCACACTCGCATCCACTGTTAATATGAATTAATCTCAAAACAAACCCGAAAAAGTGCACAAAGTATAATATCTATCAGACAGTTTAATGCTGAGGGACATTTTATGTAGTAAAACTACAGAGAGAAGCAGACACAAAATCGAGACAAGGTTTATGGGATAGCAGGTAGAGCACAGGTCACGTGGTGACTGAGAGTAATGAAAATTGACTTCTTTAAAAGTGGGTAGTGTTTCTTCAAATTAAGTGCCTGCTTTATATTTTTAATTTGCACATATATGAAGCATCTCATTATTTTTTAGAACCTCATTAAACACTGCATACAAAAAATTGAAAGATTAAGAGTAATTCAATGTACAAGTAAAAAAAAAGAGCAAAGTACAAAAGGGCTATAAACAAGAATTCATGAGGAACCAAGGGAACAGCATCGTCCTCTTCCTCCCTATCTGTCTGCTAACTAGCCACACACCCAATCCTATAGGGAAGTAAAAATCTTTTTTTATTTTCCCTCCTTTAATTACCACCAGTGTCATCTCTGGGGATTGATGCCAGCATTATGAATCCACTGCTCCTGGTGGCCAGCCCCCACGCTCCCCTTTCTTTTTCTTTCTAATTTTTATTAAGACAGAGAGAAATTAAGAGAGACAGGGAGTGAGAAGGACACAGAGAAAGAGATACACGCAGACCTGCTTCGTTAGCCATGAAGCAGACTCCCAGCAGGTGGGGGAGCCAGTGGCTTCAAACTTGGTAACATTTGTGCTTAGCTGGGTGGGCCACCACACAGCCCCCCAAAATAATTTTCTTTACCTCTTAAGAATGCTACAGGGTAAAGGTCCTCAGAAAAGTGACTAGTTCCAGCTAAGGACAAAGGGTTCGAGAAGGTGGGATGGAAGCACTGAGGGAGGGAGAAAAGGAGGTGGGTGTTTATCCACTGCAACACCTCCTGGACCACAAAGGAGGTGTTTAAAAGGAGTTTTCCAAAAGGAAGAAGAAAGGAATTGGAAAGAAATGAACCAAACGAAAATTAAAAATAAAATTCAGACACACCTGAACTAACTTAGGCCAAGCCTTGAGTGGGTACTCTCCCCATGTGGCAGACAGGGCGAAGCAGCAGCACGCTGGGAACTAAGGCCTCACACCTACTCCTGGTATTAGATTACTAGAAGGATTGATTGATCTGACTGCATCTCAAACAGCGATTTGAGAAAGGCTTCACTTGCTTCATGCAACAGTGGTAGGACAATAGGCATAAAGAAAAGTCTCCCGTCTAAAAAAGTTATGGGATGTATATCCCATGGGATATTACTCTATGATCAAAAAGATGGTACTGTGTACTTGGACAAAATGGATGGAACTGAAGAGATAATGCTTGCTGAAATAAGCAGAGAGATGAAAGACAACTACCAGATGGCTTCACTCATGTGGGATCTAGAGATCTGACTTATATGAACTTGCCAAAAACAAAAAACAATTCAAACAAAAGAGAAGCAAGCCAACTGTAAGATTTGTGAAAACTATGGTGATTCTCTTTGGGAGGTGAGAGCCTGGGGACACAGAACTCTGGTGGTGTGTGCGGTGTGGAACTATACACTGTAATCTTATCATCTTGTAACACAGTATTAACAATAAAACAGCTATAATATAGTAAAAAGAAAAAAGTCTCCCGTCCCCCTTGGGAGCAAAGCATACTAGCAGTCTTGTTCCAAAGTTAGAATACATAAGATTCAAGTTTAATTAGAACTATAGAAAAAAAATACCATAAGTCTTTCTACAATATCAAACAAAACTGGCACTAATCCTTTTGCTAGTGCATTTAGCAATTAGCAGCTACCCTGACTTCGAAGTTAACGCCTGAAGGAAGTACAGTAAACACATAAAAGAGTCAATTAAAGGAGCCAGGCAGTGGCGCACCTGGTTAAGCACACACATCACAATGTGCAAGGACCCAGGCGCAAGTCCCTGGCCCCCGCCTGCAGGGGGAAAGCTTCAGGAGTGGTGAAGCAGGGCTGTAGGTATCTCTTTCTCCCTCTCAATTTCTGTCTCTAGCCAGGAGATAAATAAATAAATAAAATAAGAAGGTGTTTTCATTTTTAAAAAGTCAATTAACTATTTGATGCAGTAGTGAAGGTACTAAACAATTTGTTTCTTTGCTGTATTTAGCTAATACTAAACACCATGCTATCAGACAGATCTATGCCACGACTAAGATGGCAATATGCCATTCGATTCAATACAAAAAAAGATGTGTCAGCACACTGTACTTTGTTTACAAAAATACAGGTTGCTATCTAAAGGTAGTATGGCATATTAGAACCCCCCCCCCCAAAAAAAAAAAAAAACCTGCACGAGTCACTGCTTTGCCACTAGCTAGATATGTAACTGGGCATTTCTGAGAACTTTCTTTAACCTCTTCTCACATCAAGAAAACCATCAGCAACTAGTTTATTATGAGGTTTAAAAAATTAAGAGTCAGGCAGTAGCGCAGTGGGTTAAGTGCACCTGGTGCAAAGCACAAAGACCAGCATAAGGATCCTGGTTCAAGCCCCCCGGCTCCCCACCGCAGGGGAGTCGCTTCACAAGCAGTGTCTTTCTCTCCCCGTCTTCCTTTCCTCTCTCCATTTCTCTCTGTCCTATCCAACAACAACGACATCAATAACAACAATAACTACAACAATAAAACAACAAAGGCAACAAAAGGGAATAAATAAATAAATAAAATTAGAGACTGCACATAGAAAGCCAAAAAGGAATAGAGCCCTGCATTTCTTTCAGAACTGTCTCTAAACCCAAATAATCCTGCTATAACAATTTTCTTTAGCTCCTTTATAAACTGTTTTTCCTGGGACTGGGGAGACAGCATAATGGTTATGCAAAAGACTTTCAGGCCTGAGACAAATCTCTGAGATTCCAGGTTCAATCCCCAGCCCCACTAGAAGCCAGAACTAAGCGGTGCTCTGGCCTTTCTGTCTATTTGTCTGTCTGTCTGTCTGTCTCTCTCATTAAGATTAAACAGCTTTTTAGATCATCCACAAATGGACAATAAGCGCTCTACCCAAACATCCTAGCCCTGACTAGAAACATGTACAACCTCGGGTTATACACACGTAAAGGTAACCCGCCTTGAACCATAACCCTAATATCCAGAGCCATTTCCTCTACGGTAATAGTAGTACTGGCTTCCTCTACTAGAGAGTCTGCTTCTCTAAGAGGAAGGGATCAAAGTTCAGCAGCCCATCATTTATGTCACTACCTAGTCCCTAAAATTACATCTTAGTCTTGTTAATGGCCTTATGACCATTACAATTCAATCTTTCTTTATATGTAGCAAATTTTACATCATTTAGCTAAAGGTATCAAAAGTTACAGAATACAAATAGCCACATTTTCTCTCTGAAAAATGAATTACTATGAAACTCTAGGCACTGAACAAACAGCCTTGAAGACTAAATGATAACTTACATGCTTCCATCTTTCATACAAAATTGCAGCATACCCTGCAAAATCTTCTATGCTCCTACACACAGAGCCTGAATTATTAAGACAAATGACTAAGAGTAAAATAAACAGCAGCCCAAGCAAAAAGATAAAACACTCCTGAGAAGCTAGCTAAAACCACAATACAGAAGTCCCTATGGAGAATGCTTACTCCCACATATAAAACAAGAATTAAGAAGATACTAAGAATTGTTTCAAACCTTCCTAAAAACAACCTAAAATGTACCTGCAGCTTTCAGCCCTGAGTAGGCAAAGGGTAAATATATAAGAACCTGGAAGAAAGCTTTGAAGTGGGCATCCTCTTGAACGGTAGTGTTCTGATCACATGGGAGGAGAGGGAACAGGCTCTGAAGTCTCACCCTTTCACAAATCCCCTTGTTAGCATGGCCAGGTAGAAGTGCAGAATTGGCCTCAGGAGATATCTGGGAAAAAGAGGAAGAAAAGGATAGTTCATGGCTAGCTGCACGAACGTGAAGTCATGTCTATGAAGGACAGTTCAGATTTTCTAAGCATCTGATGATCTTGTTAGCAGAGATTGCCAAGAAAATAAAAATTACTCTTAAACAGCAAACCAAATGTGAGGACAAGATGCTTCTGTCTACAGACCGTACTTACAAAACATTTAGCAAAGTCCTTTCTGTTTCCCATGTAAGACTTTACTTTTTGCTACTTCTATTAATCCTGAAATCCTAAAGGATAAGTCTTCTTGCAAAGAAAACTTGAGATAATAACCACAGATCTTAAGTACAGAAAGATTACTGTCCTAGTGGACATTTTTTATTCCACTTTCAAGTCAAATTTCCATATCATTCAAAAATGAAGATGAGAGATTTTAGAACATTTCTGACAAGACTTCCAACAGTGATCAGAAGTATACAAAATTAAAGAATTTGACTATGGAGATCTTAGTTCTACTCATCAAAAGGCTTAGTGATTTTCTTATGGAATAAAGAACAAGACCATAAGCCCCAAAGCAAAAGACTTGAACACTTGGATCAATCCTCTTATACTCGTTATGTAAATGTAATCTGACTTTTTAAATTGTGGATATCATGAGCATCTCCTTCCCCACTGTACTGGGTAATCTGTGCACTGGGGGGTTACAACCTCCTTGTCCCTATGCTCAACTATATGCTCCCAAGCTTTCTTGTTTTTAGTTTCACCGCCCTGTTCATTTCACCGCCCTTACATAAATAAATGTATAATCTGTGACAGATACTAAGTGACAAAGATGCGATTCTCTGCCTTCAGGAAGTACATGCTATAAAGAAACAGAATCAAATCACCTTTTAGTATAAAGAGTATCAACTTTCTATGGTAACAGTAGGCACTAGACTGGCAATTGATAACAAGGAATGTGCAAAATGTCTAGTATGTAAAGAAGTAGCCAGAGAGGAAGACAGAAACATCACCAAGTGACACGCTAGTTATATTAATAATCCAGCTATAATAACCTTCCTTAGCTCCTGCATAACTTTTTATGAGTCTATAAGCAGATAACTATGCAGATAACTATGCCTGCTGGTGGGAGTCAATTATTTTCTTCCTTTTTTAATTTTTAAATTATCTTTATTTATTGGATAGAGACAGCCAGAAATCAAGAGGGAGAGGGGTGATAAAGAGGGACAGAGACAGAGAGACACCTGCAGCCCTGCTTCACCACTTGTAAAGCTTTCCCCCTGCAGGTGGGGACTGGGGGCTCGAACCCGGGTCCTTGCACATTGCAATACATGCACTCAACCAGGTGCACCACCACCCGACCAGAGTCAATTGTTTTCAAAGACCATCCTAGGAGTAAAACAAAAACATTTGTTGGCATTAACTTTGTAATTCATTAGTATTGCTACATAGAATATTCTGGATATAAACTAAGAGGCTTATCTTGGTACTATAAACATGAATGTGATAATATCCTTTGTCACTGTAACCAAGTATGAACCACTAGATCAAGGAATAAATTTACTGACTGTCTCCTACACAGTCATGCCAGGAAAAAGATAAAAATGCAGAGTCTACCATCAAAGAGCTCATTCTGATAAAACAGATACAAGTAGCCAGCTACAAGACGAGTTGAATGCCACAATACTATATGCAGAAATTACAAGACAGAAGCCCTGGGTTTGTATGAGTTAAGAACAAGACAATTTCATAGAAAGCAGTGTATGTGCTTTCTCTCAAAAATGCCCTATCCCCCTTTACACCACTTTCATTTTTTCATTTTAATAAGCTATGTTTATAATTTGCACAGGAAGTACCTTTGAAGACTGCTAACACCACCTGTCTTCAACTACTGTAACTAAAGCAATCTAAGAAAACAAAAACTCAAGGGTCAGGCTTCTTCTCAGTTTTGTTTTTCCTCTCAGTTTTGTTTTTCCTCTCAGTTTTGTTGTTCTGTTTTTTGTTTTTTGAAAAACAAAAAACTCATGTGTAAGTTAAAAAACAAAAAGTCTGGTAAACCACAGTCCCTATGGCCACAAGTAAATAATTTCCAAGCATATTCCTCTCTCACCCACAATTTCCTTTGGCCATTTGTCTATAAAAAGGAAAATAAATAATACAATGGAGAAAAAGTATATTCAAATCCTGTAGTTAATATGAGATCTGGCACAAAATGACAGACATGTTTGATATTAGGTGCCTCCTACCTACGTCAAATCATGTATAATCAATCATCTTTCATGTGTGAGGCAGAAGTTGAAGATGGCCTCCTTTTTTTTTTTATTAGTGATTTAATCTTGGTTTACAAAATTACAAGACAACAGGAACAATTAATTCCACAC
This sequence comes from Erinaceus europaeus, assembly GCF_950295315.1. NCBI lineage: Eukaryota > Metazoa > Chordata > Mammalia > Eulipotyphla > Erinaceidae > Erinaceus > Erinaceus europaeus. Next base: position 16,743,081 of record NC_080171.1, on the reverse strand, counting down.
TTTTCCCACCACTAGAGTTCTGTGTCCCTATACCCTCCATGGAAACTGCAGTGGTTCCCCAAAGATGACCTCCAATTTTTAAAGAATTATCTATTTGTGAAGGAGGACAAAGAGGGGAGGAGGCGAGGGGGAAGAGGAGAGAAGAGCACTACTCCGGCATGTGCAACTCAGGACCTCACTGAGGGCCCAATGCTTTATTTGCCGTGCTGGCCCCCTGACTGAGACGGCCTCCTAAGTTCATACATCTCTTGCATAATCCATTCCTTCCCAGTCTGTGGGTAGTACTGTCAATAGGGTGAATTTCATTCCCATGATGACATTACACTTTATGACCTGAATGTTACCAATCCCGTAATTATGCAAAGTAAATGATTTTCAGATGTAATTAACAGAGGTCCAAGTCAGCTGATTTTAAGCCAATCAAAGAGAAGATTATCCTAGGCTCAATTTAATGAGAAGAAGTTACAAGAACTGAGCCCTTACGGAAGAGATTCCCCTGTCAACAATATGGCAAAGCTGCCAATCGGTGAGGTAGCTGGGCAGGCAGACCTCAGGGCACCTCTAAGAGCTGACAATTGCCACCAGCTAACAGGAAGAGCACCAGGAGCGTCAGCCCTGGAATCACGACCATATTCTACCAACAACCAGTGAACTTAAGACCACATCAAGTTTTTAAAGAAATCAAAGTCCAGCAGGTGGTCAGGAAGGTTGCTCAGTGGCAGAACCTAAGATCTGCACCGCAGAAGCCCCAAGTATATTTCTTGTTACCACCTACGCAGTCTATTGGTCTCTTACTCTCCTAACTGGGTGGGTGTGTGTGTGTGTGTGTGTGTGTGTGTGTGTGTGTGTGTGTGTGTGTGTGTGTGTGTGTGTGTGTGTATATCTCTCTCACCTGGAGATGACTCATGCGTCACCCACCCTGCACAAAGTACAGGCTCATCCCCAGCAACAAACAGAAGCCCCGTGGACAGTACCAGATAGCTGAGCAATGCAGACTGCAGCCTCCAGTCCCCATATAAGATGGAAGTAGCTCCTCCCAAGGGCCATACAATACTACTCCTGGGCTCATCAAACAACACTGCGCACAAAAATGAACATAAATATGTAAGTGGCTGTGTTTCTCTTATTCTTGGAGGGAGAGAGGTGGAGTGTTGTAGCCTGAAGCATGAGTTTGATTCTGGCATCACTGACTGATGCTTAGAGTCCTGAGCCATGGAAACTGAGAATAGCTTTGTGCTTAAGTTACAAAATTTGTCATCTTTTGCCCCCCCCCAAGCCAATACAATGTGCAGCCCCAGAGGTGGTGAAGTGATTAAGTATTGGACACCAAGTCTCAAATTCAAAGCTTGATTTCCACAGGTCAGAATGATGCTTTGGTCTATCCCTCCTCAAATAAGTGACCAAAATAAAATCTTTTTTTAAAAATACAATGTATGGGTAATTCAAGAGAAGTTGCTTCTCCCAGATTTTCAGCTGTAGATGTTGATTACATAAAACACAGATTAAGACTTTTCTGTCCTAAATAGTATGGCCACTGTCTGAACCTACCTAGCCTTGTGCCAAAAACTCAAAGCAAGTTGAGTTAAAAGACCAAGTCACAGGGAGTCGAGTAGTAGCGCAGCAGGTTAAGCGCAGGTGGCGCTAAGCACAAGGACTGGCTTAAGGATCCCAGTTCAAGCCCCCGGCTCCTCACCTGCAGGGGAGTCACTTCACAGTCAGTGAAGCAGGTCTGCAGGTGTTTATCTTTCTCTCCCCCTCTTGTCTTCCCTTCCTCTCTCCATTTCTCTCTGTCCTATCCAACAACAAAAACAACATCAATAATAAAATAAAACCACAAGGGCAACAAAAGGAAATAAAGAAAAAAAAAAAAGGCCAAGTCACACATCTCTTAAACACCAGAACCATAACTTCAAATCAGGTTTATCTCACCATAAGTCCAGGTGGTAGCACACCTGGCTGAGTACCTGGCAACTGCTGACCACTACAGATTCAGCCTTGTCTCAAGATAAAACATACATTTAAGAAATGTTGCCAAGAAAAAAATGCCCGAGGTAGAATTCAATCAGTAACTCTCCACACTTCTCATTCTTAACGGTTACTTATACATAACCATATATCCATCTCACATGGGTGAGGAAAGCACCGTTTCTTCACAAAAGCGCAGTCATAGGAAACAGTGCAATCTCTGAGACACAGCAGCATTGTAGCACCTTTCCTTTGCAGAACCTGGGCTTCACACACTTGTGACTACTAGTCCCAGGCCCACTTCTTTACACTTTAAGTTTCAGAGACAGAGGGAGACACACCACAGTGCCTGAGCTTCCCCCAGTGTTGTGGCTCTCCTATGTGATGTGTGAAGTGAACACGACCTCACGTATGGCCAGACTGCATCCTATGCCAGTCAACTGTCTTCTGGCTCCGATCATGGGGCAACTTGTGCTAACTCTTGGTAACTACTTCTGTATGATCAGCAACTTAACCTTTGTCTTGCAGAACGCAACAAAATCAATTATTCTGCTAACAACCATCACCACCTAGAATGTAGGTCTGGCTATAGTCCTAGAACCTGCTTACAGATCTGATTCTGAACAGTATTTTCTTCATTCACTTTCATTTTTCCCTTTGAAAAGTACAGTCAGATGTATAGTCTTCAGGTCGGCACTAAGTGGTGTATTTTCCAAGGTCCATACAGACATTTCTCCACAATGGTCACACAGAGGCAGTGCTATTGTTCCCTCACTAGTAGCATAGCAGCTGGTCAAAGGCACTCAAGGAACAGCTGTTTGGGGGTGGGGGGGAATAAAAGACAGCCAGGTGTTGGCTACAAGTCTTTTAGTCTTCTAAGTTTGACTAGGTCAAATGATCTAAAAGCTCCAATATTCTCACTGCTTCCAAAACAGCAACCACTAATCTACTGGAAAGTAATCAGGAAGACTTTTTTTTCCCTTCTGTTGCCCTTGTTTGATCGTTGTTGTGGTTACTGATGTCGTTGTTGTTGAATAAGACAGAGAAATGGAGAGGAGGGGAGACAGAGGGGGAGAGAAGGACAGACACCAGCAGTCCTGCTTCACCACTTGTGAAACAACCCCCCTGCAGGTGGGGAGCTGGGGGCTCGAACTGAGATCTGAGATCCTTACATAGGTCCTTGTGCTTTGCACCACTTGCGCTTAACCCGCTGTGCTACCCCCCCCCCCCGTAATCTAAATATTTAACAAACGAGTGTTTGCAAAGTAAAAATTATGGTAAAAGTGCTTAGTGAACTTTAATGAAGTAATTAAACCAGTGAACGATAACTGGGAGTTAGAGTCAGCAAGGACATAACTGTTCAGTCCTGGGACAAGAATTTTCTACTCCCAGTCCTGAGCTGAAGCAACAGTGAATTGGGCCCATCATTCTGGAAGCAGAGCAGAATAGTACAGAGGCCGCCCTCCTCACTCTACCCCACAGGCCAACAGACTCATGGGGAGAATTAAGGGGCATGCCGCTATGAAAGCCTCTTACCAGCACATGCACCAAGAATAAAGGACACGCAGCCGGGGATATGCCACAGTGGCTAATGTCGGTCTCTCAAACCTGAGGTCTTAAGCTTTTTTACAATTTTTTAAATTATCTTTATTTACTGAATAGAGACAGCCAGAATTCGAGAAGGGGGAGATAGAAAGGGAGAGACCTGCAGCCCCGCTTCACCACTTGCGAAGCTTTCCCCCTACAGGTGGAGACTGGGGGCTTGAACCCTGGTCCTTGCACTTTGTAACATGTGCGCTCAACCAGGTGCACCACCACCCAGCCCCTGAGGTCCCAAATTTGATCCCCAGTACTGCATATGCCAGAGTGATATTTTGGTGTTCTCTTTCTCACTGGCAACAAACTTTTTTTTTTTTAAATCAACATAGACATAAAAATTACAACTTAAGAGTTAATATCGGGGCAGGGAGGTGGCGCACCTGGTGGAGCACACATGTTATTTTCTACAAGGACCCGGGTTCAAGCCCCCAGTCCCCACCTGCAGGGGGAAAGCTTTGCGAGTGGTGAAGCAGTCTTGCAGGTATCTCTCTATCACTCTCCCCCTTTCCTCTCGATTTCTGGGGTCTCAATCCAATAAATAAATGAAGATAATAAAAAAATTAAATCTATTTTTCAAAAGAGTTAAATGCCATTTGAAAGACTTTTTTTTCTTTCCCTTCCATAATCTAAATTTGTCTGTAAGATTATTCTCCCCTTAGGGAAGTCTGCCTAAAAATATAGTACGTAAGCTAGTAGCCTCTTAAAAGATTGCTCTAAAAGATGCTTCAAAATTCCTATCTAGCAACGTCGTTGGTGGCACAGTGGATAAAGTGTTGGCCTCTCAAGCATGAAGTGCTGAATATCTTAGAGTTCTTACTGTGTTAAAATTATGACTCAAATGTGTACTGCATTTCTACCAAGTACTAATGCTGTACAATTGGGGAGGGGAGAATAGCAGTCCATTCCATCAAATAAGCTGTTGAGTGAGGGACATTCCAAAGGCACTAAATGAGGACATCTAGAAAGAGGTGAGGTGTCTAGATCCTTAAAAGACCTTAACAGGAGTTGAAGGAAAACGAGACTGTGCACATGGCCACTCTTCTTCATGCTTGCTCTCTTTTCTTGCTATCAGTTCATTATAGCAAGTGAAAGCATTGCTTGAGCTCCAGGTAATCAGTCACATTAGCAGTTTAACATTTCCAGACTAATTAACTAGACTAGAACTATAGGATCCAAGTATGTGTCTGCTGTCTGTACACTCTCTCTAGAGAAAAATGAAATTGTGGGTTAACCCAAGTAGAACGGAAGTGAATACTAGTGCCTACTGTAACAGTTTAATCAGAAAACAAACAGTAAACTAGTACATAGACACAGACACTAAATAATCACAGACTGAAATCCAGCAAAATGATATACGTAACAGTGGCAGTCCAAACTAAGTTGCAGCAAAACAAATGGAACCAAAAGGAAGTAGATGGGAAATAGACAAACAATTTTGATCAATTCTCTCTGATACTGACTAGTCATTTCTGGGTTGTTTTTTATCTACAGATTTCTCATCCACAACCTCAGGGGAAAAAAAGTTTAAAATGAGGATAAATAAAAACTGTTTGGTGATTATGTCTCTACAAAGCTACAGGCAGAAAGACAATAGATTTACAGTCTACATTATGATGCTAACAGATTCATTTATGTCTAACTACACAACCCCCATTCCCTCCTTCATCAAAAGTCAAACTGCTCTAGTAAGAAAAAAAAACTTAACTACTAAGACCAGTATCTGTTAACTTAGTTTAGATATATAAGCAGAATGTGCATATATAAACCTCAGCAAGTACAAAACCACAAACTATCTCTTGTAGAATCAGAAATGACCACTGGAACATACCAGCCCTTATAATTTGCAGCTGATAGCCTAAGGTCCACATGGCCAGTCCGTGGTGAAATTGCATTATATCCTCCAAAAGCTGCCCTTTTCTCCTAGAAGTTTTACAGAAAATTATATAACTCAACTGAATCTCAAGTGTGAATCCCTAAATAGAACTCACTTAAGGTTAACAGGTTCTCAAAAGGTGAGATATGTTACAATTATTTCTTTTAAGACAGATAACGGGTTCTAGACCAATCATTTGCTTTCTTTAAGCCAGTCAGATCTGAAGCAGTATCTAAACGGATAGATTCTCGCTTAAAATCCAGTTAGTAATGTCATGTCTTGAGTCACAAGAAATTCCCAACTTCACTGCAACTGATTAGACACGTACTTGGTCTGTACCGTTACTGCTGCACAGGTCATGCTATTCCTACAGACTGTGTCCTCTGAAAAGACCGATTTCACGGTGTGGTCAGGCGGTAGAGGACCGAGTTAAGTGCATATGGCCCGAAGCGCAAACACCAGGGCAAGGATCCGGGTTCAAGTCCCTGGCACCACACCTGCGGGGGGGGGGGGGGGGGGGGTCGTTTCACAAGCGGTGAAGCAGGTCTGCAGGTGTCTTTCACCCTCAATTTCTCTGTCCTATCCAACCACCACCATGATAAACAACAAGGGCAACAAAAGGGGGGGAAATAGCCTCCAGGAGCAGTGGATTCGATGGAGCCCCAGCAATAACCCTGGAGCAGTAAATAAATAGACTGATTCCACATGTTTCTAGATAGATCTTTATGACGTCTTGGCTTAAAGACTATTTTTTTGTTTTTATTATTCTACCAAAGCAGTGATTAACTCTGGCTTGTGGTAGTACTGAGCAGTGAACCTGGAACTTCTGATGCTTCTGGCATAGAACTTTTTTTTTTCCTTCCCCCCTCCCCATAACCAGTGCGCTATCTCCCCAGCCTGTTAATTAAAAAAACAAAACAAACAAACAAACAAACAAAACCGGGGGGGGGGGGGCGCACCTGGTTAAGGGCACACATTACAGTGCACAAGGGCTCAGGTTCAAGCTCCCGGCCCCCACCTGCAGGGGGAAAGTTTCACAAGCGGTGAAGCAGAGCTGCAGGTGTCTCTCTCCTTCAATATCTCTCCCTCTCCTCTCGATTTCTGGTTGTCTCTATCCAATGAATAAAGACAATAAAAATATTTTTAAGGGAGGGGGTGGGTTATGGGGATTGGGTGTTGGGAATTGTGTGGAGTTGTACCCCTCCTACCTTATGCTTTTGTTCACTAATCCTTTCTTAAATAAAAAATTAAAAAAAAAATATTTTTAAAAGAAAAAAAATTTAAAAGCCTAGCTACCAGGGCTCACTATTTAATAATAGAATATTCTTGTATCAACTGCGTATCAACTGTGTTAACAACAGCACCTGTAATCAAGTCCAAGCAGGACCCAAAGAAGCTTGCAAGTCCGAGGTAACAAATGACTGTGACAATTGCAACACTTTAATATTTGTATGTTCTGTGCGCCACTAAGGAAAAAACAATGCATATGATGCAGGCAAAAGTAACTGTTCCTATTTAAGATGAGAGAAAAAAACAGCACACCTAACTTTTACTAATACACATTTTTTTTTGCAGCACAAAGAAAAGCGAGGTCTTTCAGTAAGTCATATACGTACACACGGAAACGAAAACAGTTTCTCTTTGTCCCTCAATAACTTGGGGGGAGGGGGAGCGGACCGGGAGGCTCAGTTCCAAACCAACCTCTCATTCTTCATCCCCAAGAACAACTTCCACTCCCTGGGAACAAAACGCAGCCGTGTCCAGAGCCGCGCGGCGCCGGGACGCGAGAGAGGGGGCAGGGGGCAGGGGGGAGGGGGCAGGGGGCAGGGGCAGGAGCAGAGGCAGCGATCCCTCCCAGCCGGGCTCCGCGTCTTCCGGGTGACATCATGTCACCTGCGCCTCGGCGAAGCCCGAGGGAAGCGAGAGGCCGGGCCACCTGGCCGCCGCGCCGCGAACAAAGGGCGCCGAGCTCCGGGCCGCGGCCCGCCGGCCCCGCCGCCACACCCCCGCCCCGCACGGCCCCGCGGTCTGCGGCCGCCCTGGCCCGCCCTCGCGCGGGAACCAACGGCCGGTACCTGCGAGCGGAGGCTCCGCCCGGCGGGTCTGCTGCCTCCTATTGTGACCGGCCGCCCCGCCGGCAGCCAGCTCGCCGGCTCCGCCGTCCCCGGGCCTCCTCACCCGCGGAACCCAGGCTCTGACTGAGGGGCTGTCACGGCGCTTCCTTCCTCCCGGCACCATCACCCGGGCCGCGCCGAGAAACGTCCGCCGCACGCACAGAGCCGACAGCCGGCTAACGCCTGGGAGGCCCCATCCTCTCCGCCCCCGCGCCCCAACCGCCCGGGCCTCCGCCCCGCACCGCCCCGCACCGCCCCGCAGCGCCGCACGAGGGGGGCCCCGCCCGGGGCTCGCGGACCGACTCGCCGCGCGCCGGCGCACTTCCCGCCGCTGCGCACGCAGGCGACGCCCCCCGCCGCTAGGCCGCGGGGTGCGCGGCCCTCCCACTCCGGGGTTCAGGGTCGACCTCCGCCCCGCCCCCCTAGCCCGGACAAACCTAGCCCAGCCCGGCCAGCGAGACCGCCAAACGCTGCGCCTCCGGCCCCCTCGGCTCCGCGCGCCGGGCCCCCTTTGTTTCCATCCCGCGAGGGAGGGGTCGGGGCGGGGCTGCGCGCGTCCCGCCGCGCGACTCAGACTAGTTCCGGCAACAGAGCGCGACGCGCAGCGGCCCCGCGCAGCCCCGCCCCTCGGGCCCCGCCCCCTCGCGCAGCTGTCCGTGCGTCCCACCTCCCCACCTCCCGAATCCAGCAAGCGGGGCACACAGTAACTGCTCGCACTCCACTAACCCTATAAAGTGGATGGAACCTGTGTGGCCCGGGAGAGGCAGGTTTTTTTTGTTTTCTTAAGAGAAGCAAATAATTCGGGGTCTCACAATGGAGCAAGTAAAGGTTCGAACCCAACCTCCTCTTAAGAATGAAAACTGACTTGTGGTCTGGGAGGTGGCACAGTGATAAAGCTTTGGACTCTCAAGCATGAGTTCGATCCCCGGCAGCACATGTGCCAGAGTGATGTCTGGTTCTTTCTCTCTCCTGTCTTTCTCTTAAATAAAAAAAAATCTTAAAAAAAGAAAAAGAAAACTGGCCAACCTGGGCTGGGAATATAGTGTAATGTGTATGCAAGACTTTCATGTCAGTGGCTCTGGGGTCTCAGTCCCTCACTGACACACAATCATAAGCCACAGCTGAGCAGTGCTCTGGTCTCGCTCATACAAATATATATTTAAAAAGGTAAACTGCGAAGGTGGAACATGAAACCAGAGTAGTCTTGGTTCGTACCAGTCTGATCACGTTCAAGATTTCAAGAGGTAAAATAAAACTATAAAAACACAATAAATGCCAGGAAAACCTGGTTAGCAAATAAGTGACACGGGAAAGAATAGGTCTGTTTTAAAGCAGATAGAAATTAGGCGATGCCAGGGAGTCAGTCGGGCGGTAGCGCAGAGGGTTAAGCGCCACGTGGTGCGAGTGCAAGGACCTGCATAAGGATCCCGGTTCGAGCTCCCTGCTCCCCACCTGAATGGTTATCTCCCGGTGGGGGTAGATAGCATAATGGTTATGCAAAGAGACTCTCATTTCTGAGGTCCCAGAGTCCCAGGTTCAATCCCCCACACCACCATAAGCCACAGCTGAGCAGTGCTCTGGTAAAAAACAAACAAACAAAATCTCCTTGTTGAATTGTTCCTGTACTTTTTCCTTGCTACTTTTCATGCACAGATCTATTCTGCATAGATTTGAAATACCGTAATATCAAGTGGCCCTAGTTATTTATTCACCTCTTATTCTAGTTTGTGGGGTAGAGAGTATTTGATGTGTATGTCTGTAATGGTATTCAAGGCTGGGAAAACTCTCTAAGATGCTTCTTAAAAAAAGATCTCACGGGAGTTGGCGGTAGTGCAGTGGGTTAAAGCGCAGGTGGCTTAGGGATCCCATTAGAGCCCCTGGCTCCCTACCTGCAGGAGAGTCGCTTCACAGGTGGTGAAGCAGGTCTGCAGGTGTCTTTCTCTCCCCGTCTTCCCCTCCTCTCTACATTTCTCTGTCCTATCTAACAATGACGACATCAATAACAACAACAATAACTACAACAACAGTAAACAAGGGCAACAAAAGGGAAAAATAAATAAACACAAAAAATTCTCAATAATAATAAAAAAAGAAATTAGGCGATGCCTACAAGAACACTGCTAATTTAGGGTGGTGGAGCAAAATTACTACGGGTCAATTAGGGAAAATAAATCACAGCGGCTCAGGAGGGTCAGGATAATTATGAATTCCTGAGTCTGGTTCTAGGCATCACATGTGATGCTGCTCTGGCTCTCCTCTCATAAGTAAAGCTTTTGCTAAAGGCAAACATAAAGAGCAAGCTTTGGTTCATTTGGCATTACTTAAATTGCTGCCCTTGCTATGTTGAGCCTCTGCTACCTCCAGTAGAAAATTAATATATGGGGGTGGGGGAGGCAGACAGAAAAAATTGAGAGTAGGAGGAGACAGGGAAAGAGACAGACACCTGTGGCCCTGCCTCACCACTGGTGAAGGTCTCCCCCTGCAGGTGCTTGTGTATGTTATGTGTGCGCTTAACTAACTGTATCACGGCCTGTCCCTAAGTTTCTTTGTCTTCTCTTAGTGCATTGGCTAGGACCTCTAGTATGTTGAGTATTACAGATACTGTCATCAGGACAGGCATTTTTGTTTTATTCCAAATTTCCACTGGAAGATCTTCAACATTTCACCACCAAATATCATGTTTGCAGGGATCTGTTTTTGTAGATGACCTAACAATTAAGAGAGTTCCATTTCCAAATTGTTACAAGTTTACCATGTGGGTGTTATAATACTATCAAAATTTTCTGCATCTGTGATACAGTCATGTGATTTCTTTCTTTTTTCTTTTTTGTTAGTGTATGAATTCCATTGGCTAGTTTGAGGATGTTAAAACCAAGATTACATCTCTAATAAAACTGTCTGTACTCTGTCTCTTTTTTGTGCTGTTGGCTTTGGATTGCTAATGTTTTGTGCAAAATTTTTCTATCTGTTACTAAGTGGGTGGGCTGTTTCTAAGTTGGATTAGCTGTAGCTCCTTGTCGATTTCTGTTACAAAGTCAGGATGCTGCCCTCAGGAACTGGAGCAGGTACTGTTCTCCTTGTCTATCCTATTCTCTCTCTTTCTTGCTCTATTTTAAAGATTTTATATGTGCTGCCAAGGACTGAAATCAGGGCCTCATGCTTAAGAATCCAGTGCTTGGGGCCGGGTGGTGGCGCACCTGGTTGAGCGCACATGGTACAGTGCACAAGAACCCAGGTTCAAGCCCCAGTCCCCACCTGCAGGGGGAATGCTTTGCAAGTGGTGAAGCAATGCTGCAGGTGTCTCTCTCTCTCTCTCCTTCTCTATCACCCCCTTCCCTCTCAATTTCTCACTGTCTCTATCCAGTAAATAAAAATAAAGATAATAAATTTTTTTAAAAAAAAGGGGAGTCGGGCAGTAGCACAGTGAGTTAAACGCACGTGGCACAAAGCCCAAGAACCAGAGTAAGGATCCCGGTTAGAGCCCCCGCCTCCCCACCTGCACGGGAGTCGCTTCACAGGCGGTGAAGCAGGTCTGCAGGTGTCTATCTTTCTCTCCCCCTCTCTGTCTCCCTCTCCTCTCTCCATTTCTCTCTGTCCTACCCAACAACGACGACAACAATAATAACTATAACAACAATAAAAACAAGGGCAACAAAAGGGAAAATAAATAAAATTTTAAAAAAAGAGAGAGAATCCAGTGTTTTAGCCACTGTGCCACCTCCTGGACCACTTCTTTTCTATTCTCCATCTACCTATCTATCTATCTATCTTTATTCATTTATTGGATAGAGACAGCCAGAAACTGGGAACAGATGGTGGCGCAACCAATTAAATGCTCACATTACAGTGCACAAGGAGCCAGGTTCAAGCCCCTGGTCCTCTCCCCCTACTCCCTCAATTTCTCTGTCTCTATCTAATAATAAATAGAAGATTAAAAAAGAGAGAGTGCCAGAAATCGAGAGGGAAGAGGGAGACAGACATCTGCAGCCCTGCCTCACCACCCATAAAGCTTTCCATAAAGCTCGGCAGGTGGAGACAGGGGCTGAAATCTAGGTCCTTGTGCGCTGTGACATGCGCGCGCCATCAGGTGTGCCACCGCCGGGCCCCTCCTTTTCTATGCTCTAAAAACATTTCTGTCAAAAAGATCCTATGTCTTCTTCAAATGTTTGGTATGATTTTCTGGTTAGCCAACTAAAATTAAATTTCTTTAGTGCTTATGGATTTCTTATCAGATTTCCTCTTTTCTTTCTTTTTTTTAGATATGTTTTTATCTTTTCTTTATTTCTAATAAAGAAACAGTAATGCTTTTAGAATATGTGTGGCAATCTAGTACGTATCTTCTAGTGTTAATTTCTAGAACTACTTTCTTTTTCTTTTTAGAAATACATTTTCAAGCATACTGTAAAAACAATAATATAACGGGCTTTGTGGTGGCGCAACTTGGTTAAGCACATTACTAATGCACAAGGACTCAGGTTTGAGCCCCCAGTTCCCACCTGCAGAGGGGAAGCTTCAAAGCAGTGAAGCTGTGTTGCAGGTCCTTCTCTCCCCCCCCCCGTCTCTCCCCCCCATATTCCCCTTCACTCTCAATTTCTATCTCTATCCAATTACAATAGAAACACATATACATAAAATACAAGTGATATTTAATAGTCTGTTAAACAGTAACTTCATACTACGTGGGTTTTTGTTCAATTTGGTATTTCTAGACATCAAAAAATATATAAACAATGGTTGACTGAAGGGCCATTATACAAAAACAAAAACAATAAAGGTGAGTGTAAGGTTACAGGCATTCTTGTCCCTCTAAACACTTTTATTATATACCTTACAGTATTTATTTAATGCCCCCCCCCCATAGCCCATATATTCCTTGAGGGCAGCTTCCATTTGACCTTTGTTTCTACCTATATTCACTGACATTCATAAGGTTGGCTGGGTTGGCTGGTACAGAAATGCACAAAAAAAGGAAGGAAGGGGGAAGGAGGTATGTTTGAAGAGCTGCAGTTATGGAGTCACTTGGTCACATGCAAAACAAACATGCAGTGGAGGGAAAATGCCGGAAGGGGGGTACTGCACAGTGGTCTTGCCAAAGGGTTTCAGTAGAGAATGGCCTTTCTCTTTGGAAGCCCACAGCCTTTACAGTGAGGGAGGAGGCAGTCGGCACCATTGTTTTCATCCAGTCAGGGACGGCTCTGCTGCATCACATTCGTCGCCAGGTCTCCTGACTCTAACCTAGGCTCAGCCCTTACCAGTTCGGCTAACGTGGCCCCGATTCTGTACTCCCACGTGACAATCATTCTGTCTTAAAATATGGACTCACTTGACTCTTTCGCCTTTTTGATGGTAAACTCAAAGCCAAAGAAAGACTTAAGGGGCTGGGTGGTGGGACATCTGGCAGAGTACACAAGTTACAATGAGTAAGAACCTGGTCTCCACCTTCAGGGGAGAAGTGTCTGGAGCAGAGAAGTATTGCTGCCAAGTGTCGGTCTTTCTTCACTCCCTCAATTTCTCTCTCTATATCCAAAATAAAATAAAAAAATAAAAAAAAAGATTAAGCCTCACTGATTCTGACAAGGAGGACAGCATCTGGTAAGTGATCAAAATATAGTTCATGTAACAATTTGTAAACATCTGACTGCTGTGATAATTCCAAAGTTTTGCTCTTTCTTCTCCCCCACACTGTGTGTGTATTGATTTCACTGCTCAAGACTGAGTTTTCAATCAGGTACAGTGACAGAGAAGGAAAAAGTAGATGGTGTAATGGCTATGCAATGCAAAGAGACTCCCAGGCTTGAGGCTTCAAAGTCCCAGGTTCAATCCAGCACACCGCCATCAGTCAGAGCTGAGCTGTGTTCTGGTGACAAATAAAAAGATAAAAAGAAAAAGGAAAAAAGGAAAAAACACCTTCCTCCAGTACTCCTATAGCTCCCCATGTGGTGCCAAGGCTCCAATCTGGGCAGCGCCCAGTGAGGCCGGTGCCCCACCCAGTGGTTTCTTTCCCCGGTCCTGGAGCAGAGTCTCACTAGCACTGTGGTCACTCTGCTCTGGTAACAACAGATGCTCACGAGGTTTCTAGTTGCAATGATCTGCATTCTGAACTGCTCCAGCAGTGTAATCTCAGGGCAAATTAATTAAGTCTAATGCTATGGCTGAACCAAATCCACTAGCCAGCCACAGCCAAGAAAAGAGTTAAATAAATGCAGATTTAGGTTACTCTTTTCCAACAAAGCCTGTCATTTCATTGCTAGGAATGAATCATCTCTTATTTTTGAGATTATGTATTACATCTAGATTGTTTTTGATTTTTTTATACTGTAAGTGATTATTTAACATTCTTGAACATACATGTAAGCTTGGCTGGCACTTTATACATTCATAAAAGGTACACTGTTTATGTTTACTTACTGGAGCTCAGCCCTGACTTATGGTGGTGTGGGGGATTGAACCTGGGACCTTGGAGCCTCAGGCGTTAACGCTTTATGTGTAAGTATTGTACTATCTCTCCAGCTGTGCAAAAATTTTCAAAGATATATCTATTTATGTGAGAGAACAAGAGCACCATTCTGCCACATGTGATGATAGGGATCAAACTTAGGACCTCGTGCTTGACAGTACAACTACTTATTCCAATGTGTCACCTCTCAGGCCACATAAAAGGTTTTTTGTTTGTGTTTCATTTGTTTTTCAGAACTGCTCAGTTATGGTGGTGCTGGGGATTGAACCTGGAACCGTGGGCATAGAAGTCTTATAGAATCATTATGCTATCTACCCAGCCCCCTGAAGTTTTTTTTTTTTTTCTTCCTTTTGACAGGACAGGCAGAAATTGAGAGGGGAGGGGAGATAAGAGCAGAGAGACTCATAAAGATTAATTTTCAACAGTGGTATTGCTAGTTCAAAGGGTTTATACTTCTTTCCTTAATTTTGAGAATGTTGCTAAACTGCCTCCTAAAACACTGTGCTAAATTTTCCTCCAACAGCAAATAAAAGTAGCTAGGAATGGTCTCTAGGAAGACCCGCCTGTTTAAAGAATTCCCTGCTAAAATGGGCTGACCTCACTGAAGTGGGCAGAAATGGGGGGGGGGAGAGAGGGGGGGGACGCCCTAGAGAGAAGTCACATTTCATATTCAGTTTTAAAAGCTCTTGGATATCATTTCCTTCTATTAAGGAGCTGGGTCTTATTAAATGCAGTAGCATAGGAAATGGGTTCAAACTGGAACCACTGACAGCAGCAACAATTAGGAAAGCTGGTAACAAAGAGATCCTGGACATGGTAGGGGAGGTGGCACAGTAGATAAGGCATCGGATTCTAAAGCATGAGGTCCGAAGTTCAATCCCTAGCTCTGCCATAAAAATAAGGAAGGAAGGAAGATAGGAAGGAAGGAAGGAAAGACCTACCAGGCCAAGAGATACCCATAAAGTCCCAGAAATAGCTGAGGAGGAAAGCCAGCTAAAACTGGTCTAAAAAGATAAGAGGAACTGGGGCTGGGTGGTAGCACAGCAGGTTAAGCGCACATGGCACGACGAGGTGCAAGGACCAGCATAAGGATCCCAGCTCAGGCCCTCAGCTCCCCACCTGCAGGGGAGCTGCTTCACAAGTGGTGAAGCAGGTCTGCAGGTGTCTATCTTTCTCTGCCCCCTCTGTCTTCCTTTCCTCTGCATTTCTCTCTGTCCTATCCAACAACAATGATACAAAAAATAGCAACAAAAGGAGAAAAATAGCCTCCAGGAGCTATAGTGGAAAGGACAATGAAGAAGTGGTTGCTGAGGCAGGGGAGATACAAAGAGACTCTCGTGCCTGAGCCACCAGAGTCCCAGGTTCCATCCCCTGCACCACCATAAACCAGAGTTGAGCAGTGCTCTGGTAAAAAAAAAAAGTGGTTGTTGCAAAGGGGATAAAGAAAGAGTGAGATTCAGCTGTAAAAAATGGTGACTTCACCATTTTCAGCCGATCTTGGATGGACTTTGAAAAAATCATGTTGAGTGAAATAAGTCAGAAACAGAAGGATGAATATGGGATGATCTCACTCTCAGGCCGAAGTTGAAAAACAAGATTAGAAAAGAAAACACAAGTCGAACCTGAAATGGAATTGGAGTATTACACCAAAGTAAAAGACTCTGGGGTGGGTGGGTGGGTGGGGAGAATACAGGTCCATGAAAGATGATGAATGACATAGTGGGGGTTGTATTGTTAAATGGGAATCTGGGGAATGTTATGCATGTACAAACTATTGTATTTACTGTTGAATGTAAAGCATTAATTCCCCAATAAAGAAATAAATTATTTAAAAAAAAAAATCCTATGTTGAGGGAAAAAAAAAAGAGTGAGACTAAGAATAAGATGTAAGAAACAGACAAATGTTCACATCACATCACAAAACAAATAACCTACACACACACACACACACACACACACATACACACACACACACCCCTCTACCTTAAAGCAAGACAACTCTTTATTCAAAACTGAAAATTCACTCTTCCATAGGACGTTTATCCATAGCCCCTTCTGCTTGCATGCTTATTCCTTCCACAACAGTGTCTTATTTTTTTAAGCCAGATCACTGCTCAGCTCCGGGGGTGACGTGTGGTAGGGACTGAACCTGGAGTCTCAGGCATGAGAGTCTCTTTGCATAACCATTATGCTACCCCTCCCTCACCCACAGTGTCTTAATGAAAACAAACTTTCCAGTCAATATTTCAAATGCCAAAGGAATGCCAAATAACACTGATCTCAATATACCCTATCATGCATGATATTTACAAATATTTTATAAGCAAAGAGAAAATCTACTTTAAAACTTTTGAAGTCACAATAGCATAAAGCTGGGGAAACAGCACAGATATAATGCACAGTACATGGATGTAATATCATATAGCTTGAGAGTAGAACATCAAATTAACAAAACTGTGGGCCGGAAGGTAGTGCAGTGGATAAAGCACTGGACTCTCGAGCATAAGGCCAAGAGTTTGATCTCCTGCTCCTGCGTGTGCCGCCTGGTGCTCTTGTTCTCTCTGCCTCCATTTCTCTCTCACTGTCTCGTAAATAAATAAACAGATCTTTCCAAAAAATTCACAAGACTTTAAAACAATGTAGGTAAATATTTAAAGAAAAGTAGAACAGCACAAAGCACTGAAGTACATTTCAAAAGACTATTCCAGTAGATTTGCTCCCCAAAATAGTCATGAAGCACTATGTAGGAGGAAAAAAAAATCACCAGAAATGAAAAGTTGGAATTCTTTCTGCAAGTATATGATACAAATTATACAAACAAGAAAATAGAAATACCACAAAGGGAGGGGGAACACATGCAAAAGATGACTTTTTACAAAGTGATGCAAATGAATAAATGAACATACAAAAGGTATATAATCCCAGTAGAAATCAAATACTCATTAAAGCAATTAGATAATACTTCTTGTCAATCATTCACAAAGTGAGTGATGTGAAAAGTGAGACAAGTATTCTTATATGGTATACAGGTTGAAGCAAAAAACATACACACATACCCACCACCACCACTACCACCATTATACTAACTTCCCAGTCTTTTCTTTATTGTTTATTTTAATGAAATGGGGGGGGGGGAAGACAGAGAGAGAGAGAGAGAGACAGAGAGAGACCGAGACCAGAACACTACTTAGCTCTGGTTTATGGTGGTGCTGGGGATTGAACCTGGGACCCTGGAGCCTCAGGCATGAAAGACTTGTTATATAACCATAATGCTATCTTCCTAGTCCACTCATCTTTTCACCACCCTATTCTGATGGCTTCACATTTGACACATGGAAGACATTTAATAACTGTTTTCTGGATGAATAAATATATACTAGTCCTTTAGTAACCTAAAAATTCAGAATGAAAAATTGATTAAATAAATCATAATGTATCTTTCTGACGAACATTACACAGCCATCTTAACTGAAGTTTCAGGAATATTTAGTAAGCAGTCTGTATTTCCCCAGATGACATTAATAAATTAATCATTAAAAAAAACCAACATTATACTGATATTCTTTCCTAGTGCGGGATTGATATCTCCCTTACTTTAGACAGGCCTTCAACTGCTGGGAGTGATGTTTTACAGCTTTTGAAGCCAGGTCAGAAAAGGTCCTTTTTGGGACATGAAGTCTTGGAACTAGGCTACTATGTTATGAAGAAGCCCAAGTTACTGCTAAGGGCACAGAGAAAGGACCTAGTGGGTAATCAGCATCAGCTCTACCACACAGGTGAGTACTTTGAACTAACTCCAGCCTCTGAATCATATATATTTATATATCAATCACCTGGTTAACACATCTGCTTTGTGAAGGGCAGGATCCAGGTTCAAGCCAAGCGCCCACCGCACTGGGAGGAGCTGCAGTGCTCGAGCCCAGATGCCTGCCAGGGTCCTCGCGCTTCAGACTATGTATGCTTAACCAGGTGCGGCACCGCTGGGCCCTGGCAGGTTCATTGTTCTTTCTTTTATTTTTTAATATTTATTTTTTAATTCCTTTTTGTTGCCCTTGTTTTATTGTTGTAGTTATTGTTGTTACTGATGTCATTGTTGTTGAATAGGACAGAGAGAAATGAAGAGAGGAGGGGAAGACAGAGAGGGGGAGAGAAAGACAGACACCTGCAGACCTGCTTCACTGTTTGTGAAGCGACTCCCCTGCAGGTGGGGAGCTGAGGGCTCGAACCGGGATCCTTAAGCCAATCCTTGCGCTTTGGGCCACCTGTGCTTAACCTGCTGAGCTACCGCCCGACTCCCCATTTTTCATTTTTGTTTTTACAAACCAATAGCCATTTACTACAGAAAGAAATCATAGGCTATTTGCAATCCACCCCCCCACCAGGGTTATCACTGAGGCTCGGTGCTGGCACTATAAATCCAGTGCTCCTAGCAGCCTTTTTTCCCCCCTACTTTTGACAGGACAGAGAACAATTGACAGGAGAGGGAGAGAAAAACACCTGCAGACCTGCTTCACCACTCATGAAGCATCCTCCCTGCAGGTGGGAAGCAGGGGCTCAAACCCTGGTCCTTGCACTTCCTACTATGTGGGTTTAGCCTGGTGCTCCTCTGGCCAGCCCCTCCTCTTCTCGTACAAGGCCGCCGGTTTCGTGAATTCGATTTCACATCTTCAATGCAGGTATGGCACTGTGCCTACCACCACAATACCAATAACCCTCCCTCAAAGTCTACTGGACCTCCTCTACCCCACCTGTAAACCCTCCCCCTCTTCGGTGACCCCGACAGCCCCTCCTGCCAGGTGTTATGTTCCGTGAACATTTTCACTCAGTAAGAGCTCCTTCAGTTTTACTGAGTTTCCTTCCGTGTACAGAAAGCTTTTTAGTTAGATGGAATTTTACTCTTTACCTTTGTTCCCCTGGCCGTTAGAACAAGTCACTAAAGATATCTCTGGAGCCAAGCTCATGGAGTGTAGCGCCCACATCCTCTTTTGTGTATTTTATGGTTGTGGGTCTGGCATTCAAGTATTTGAACAGAGATAAATCGAGAAGAGAAGGGGGACAGAGAGGAAGAGAGAGATAGAAAGACACCCATAGCACTGCTTCACTACTTATGAAGCTATTCCCCTACAAGTGAGAACCAGGGGCTTGAACCTGGGTACTTACACATGCTAACATGTGCACTCAACTGCTATTCTTGCCCGCCAACCCCCCAACTGAGGACTGCTCTGGCAACTGGGGTATTTTCTGGCTCCAAAAACCAGCACTGAAACTTGATGGGTGGGGGGTGTGCATTAAAGCTATATGTTATTTTGGATGGGATAGTCATTTAACAATATTAATTCTTCCAATACATGAGTACGTACATTCAACTGTTGGTGGTCTTCATCCCACTTATTTTGCTCTATACTTTTTCGGGGGGGGGCAGGACGGGACAGGACATGGACATACATGACTCATTTCACAAAAGAGCAAAATATGTCATACAATGATTCAGAAATTAAAGAACACAATTCAACTTCACTATAAACAAAGAGGTATATAGGAGCGCACTAGTGTATGGGAAGTACCATATCTTAGGGGCAAGAAATCAGTCTCAAAACAGTTTTACAATTACAAAACACAATGGCCTGTGATACTAGTCACCTATAATGAGGTTGCCTTTTTCTTCTATCATCACTTATATTCAAATGCTTGTGAATCTGTGATATGTATTCTACAACGCTAACTGCATAGTCTAGTAGTCTGCTCCTGGACCTACTTCTAAAAGAAAAAAGACATTAAAAGTTAAACCCATGTCTCTAGATTCTTGCAATAATAAAAAAGGGACTTGACTTAGGAATGTTAAAAGCATACCACTCTCATTAACAGACTAAAATCTGCCTGAACCAAGCTCATAAAGACAGACCAACATATAGGACAAAGAAAGTCATTTGAAAAATCACAATGATCAACTAACATCTTGATCTAGATCCAACAGGATGAGAGGAAAAAAAAAAATCTAGACTGAAATAGAGAAAGAGATGACATGGACTGGCCTTGGGAAATTACCAAGGGAGTGGTACATTCCTGCTTAAAAGACACAGGAAATGGGAGGGGGACTACGGACAACAGACAGTGAGAAAGCTAACGTAAAGTCTTTCCGTATCACTAGCTGGATTTTTAAACACCAAGTCCAATACAAGGCTGGGCTACAAAGAATGCTGATGAGCACTGGAAAGCCCCCAAAAGACCAACTTTTTAAGAGACAGAAAGAAGCAAGGGGAGTTGGGCACTATGCACGTGGCACAAAGCACGAGGACCGGCGTAAGAATCCTGGTTTGAGCCCCCGGCTCCCCACCTGCAGGGGAGTCTCTTCACAGGCAGTGAAGCAGGTCTGCAGGTGTCTATCTTTCTCTCCCCTTCTCTGTCTTCCCCTCCTCTCTCTATTTCTCTCTGTCTTATCCAACAAAAACATCAATAACAACAACAATAAAAAAACAAGGGCAAGAAAAGGGAAAAAATATAGATAGATAGATAGATAGATAGATAGATATGAAGACAGAAGCAAAACACAATCAAACAAAATTTTAAAATTAGGACCAAAATTTTTGGTCCTAATTTTAAAAACTTAGGCACAAAACAGGTTTCTCTTTTTTTATTGCATGGATCAGAAAAACTCCACTTTGGATCCTCAATATTTTAAACTGAGCTTTAGAAACTGTTTTCCTTTAAGTATGAAGAAAATGCTAAAATCAACTACAAAAAAAAACAAAGAAAAAAGGAAAACAAAGTAGAATGTCTAAGACATTTTAAACAGGAATTAGACACAAACCATAAAGATAAGTTACCAGCTATACTGGATCATATACTGAGATCAAACACCTACACTGTTCAGGAAAAGAGTAAGAATGGTGATAGGAACAGGGATGGAGTCATCAAGACTGAAGTCCCCCTTCTAGGAATCATCCTCAACTTTTCTGGAGCAATCTAACAACCTGACCCACAAACCAGCCAAGCCTTCTGCATCTCAACATTGTCTCCCCCAAGTCACACTCTGCTGTCCTACACCCCAAGTTACACAAGTGATTCTACCAATGCAAGGGCGACATGTACTTTCACCATGGTGGACGTCAACATGGGCCTCACCTTGTCACTGTCATCATGACAGATATGGTCGTGATGGATAGACTGGCACTGGAAAGAAGCACCAACACTACCTACAAGAGAAAGGAAGGAAGAATTAAGAAGCGGTAATTCTGTACCTTTAAGCTATTCTACCAACCAACAGTGAGTTTATACCCATTGGAGAGTCCCCTCCAATATCTGAAGCAAGCAGGATAGATTATTATTCATGCCGTTTGAGTAAAACAACACACAGGGAGGATCACTTGCACAGAGTAGCACACAGTGAAGTAGCAGGTCTAAAACTAGAACCCCACTATTAAACCCCTTAATTCACCACCTTCCACTATATTGAGAGGCAAGCTTTCAAAGTAAGGCCACAAGTTCACCTAAAATAAGCACAACAGCTTTCAAGAAAGCAAATTCTATTTAGAAAGAGAAAATGTTGCTTTTCAGACTATGCCTAGTCTGAGAAAAAGTGACCAGAAATTCTGATTATATAAAACAGGTGATAACAAGACTAGAAATATATTTTCATTATTCAACATTTACATCTGATTGTTATTTTTTTAATCTTTATTTATTGGATAGAGACAGCCAGAAATCGAGAGGGAAGGGGGAGATAGGGAGGGAGAGAGACAGACAGACACCTACAATGCTGCTTTATCACTCACAAAACTGTTCCTCTGCAGGTGGGGACCGGGGGCTTGAACTTGGGTCCTTGTGTACCATAACATGTGCGCTCAACCAGGTGTGCACCACCAACCCTGATCGTTACCTTTTTTTTTTCCCCTTTGTTGCTCTTGTTGTTATCATTGTTGTTGTTACTGCTGTCGTTGTTGTTGGATAGGACAGAAAGAAATGGAGAGAGGAAGAGGAGGGGAAGACAGAGAGGGGGAAATAAAGATAGACACCTGCTTCACTGCTTGTGAAGTGACTCCCCTTGCAGGTGGGGAGGCGGGAGCTCAAACTGGGATCCTGATACTGGTCCGTGCGCTTTGCGCCACGTGTGCTTTAACCCACTGCACCACTGTCCGACTCTCTCGTTATCTTTTAAATTACTTATTTATTTAATAATGAAAAAGACAGAGAGAGAGAGAGAAAAAACACAGAGTTTCACTTGGATGTGTAATGCCAGGGACCTCTTGCACACAACCCAACATCTACATACTGTGCAAGCCCTACACCCAACTGCAACGGCGGCCATTCTTTCCACTGTTACTTTTTTTTCCCTATTATATTTGACAGGACAGAAAGAAACTGAGAAGGGAAGGGAGATAGACAGAGAGAGAGAGAGAGAGAGAGAAAGATCTATCTTTACAGCTTTACCACCGAGCAGCATCCTCCCTGCAGGTAGGGAGCAGTGGGCCCAGGACCTTCCACATGGTGATGTGTGCACTTAACCGGGTGTGCCACCTCCCAGCCCCAATTGGCAATTTTTTAAAAATTGTTTTTTAATGAGAAAAAAACAGATCATCACTCTGGAACACGCGATACCAAGGAACTCTAGACTTCAAACGGGAGTCTAACACTCCATTCACTCTGCCACTTCCCGGGTTGCATGTCTGATTCAAATTTTAAAGATACAAATTTTTAATAAGTCCCATTATTATTTTTTAAATCTGAACCAACATGTGCTAACTGCCCGATGACAATACTGACACTTCTAAGCATGGTTAGTGATTGGAGGACTGTGTAGTTTTCTGAAAACAGTGGCAGTTCCTTCTTCACACCAATCCCCTCTCCCCACAAAAATGATAAAGATCAATGTATAAGTGTAAGAAGTGAAAGCCTTTTTTCCTAATGTAAGCTTTTTAATAATATTAGAGTAAGAGACACTTTCTGAAAGAAGATGCCGAAAATGCAAAGTAGTGTGTATATGGCTCTAAGGTGAGCTGGCGGCTGCCCCTCTGCTTCCCACCGGCCACATGTACAGAGGGGCAGTCTGGCCCCTCTCTATCTCACATGTACAAATGAACAAAGTTCTCTCTCCTCACATATGAGAAACTAACTTTGGATTGGTTTCTGTTAACCCGCCTGAGATAGTATACGATCTATCTTACTGGGCAACACTGCTTACGATGCAAATGACCAAGCTGATAAATTCTAAGTGGACTGGAAATACAGTAACCACTCTGGAGAAAGCCATGTTGTTTTTTTGTTGCTGTTGTTGTTTTTAAAAAATTTTTTTATTATTAATTTTATTTTTGAGAGAGATGCAGAGAGACACACAGAGAAACACCAGAGCACTGCTCAGCTTTGGCTTATGGTGGTGCAGGGGATTGAACCTGGGATTTAGGAGCCTCAGGCATGAAAGTCTGTTTGCATAACCATTATGCTGTCACCCCCACCCAAAGCCATGTTTTTGAGCCTCTCTGAGTGTAGTGAAGGAACCCAAACATCTCCTTGAATTAGATCCCGAAAGCTGCGCTGGTGGAGTCCTCTGTACCTCTCTCTTGAATGGCCCCTCTTTGAACCTGATCTGTCAGAGGGGTGCCGGAGGAAGTATAAATGGGTTGCTCTAAAGACTTTCACCCTCTTCCTAGCCAGTTATAATCTCTGTCTTCGATCTTTCTGGATACGGTGGTGCTGAGTGAGACCTGTAGTTTCACTAAAGGCAGCAGCCTTTAGCTGAACCGAAGAGGACTCTCAGTGTCACCTTCCAGCAACATACTCAGTGAAATGTACAATGCCTTCAGTTACTGTACTTTACACTGAGAACGAATGCTGCCAACTAAACTTCCACTTTTCCTAAAATTAACTATATTCTAAAGTTATTAAACCCAATTTAAAAATGAGGGGGGACTTCCAGAGGTGTCAGCAGACTCATTCTTGCTCTCCCTGGTCAACTAGGAAAAGCTGAAACTCACACGACCATGATTTCTTCATCACTCCAAGATTCACATGTCCAATCCTTGACTCCACCACCCACAACCTACTCAGTATCACTTAGATAGCTAAGACACGACGTAACCAAAATTCAGCTTTATGACGCTCCCCTTCCTCCTCCGGTTTCAGTAAGTGGCAGAACTATTTACCAGCTTCTCTGGCCAAAGTTCCTGGCATCTTCTTCAAGTCTCTCGCTCACATCTTGTATTTGATCAGCTAGCAACTTCAGCTGGTTGCACTTGGGAAAAAAAAATTGCCTGAAATTAACTATTTCCCATCATCTCTGTTGTTACCACCAAAGTCAAAGCCTGAGAAAATGCAATCATTCTTCCTAACTGGCATCTTTGGTTTTCCGCTTTCCCCATGAACTTGTCCTACCCGCTTCCCATTCTGTTCTCCATACAGCAGCGTAAACAACCCTTTTAAAGATTCAGATCTGTTTTCCTCATCTGAAAACCTGGATTCCTTCTCCCACTCAAAAATAAAAGCCCATGTCCCTACAATTTTGTTTTGATATATAGCATCTAAAATCACCTGGCTGTCCCTGATTTTTTTTTCCCGTTTTTGTTTTAGATGGAGACAGTGAGGACAGAGGCAGAGAGAGAAAGAGAGAGAGAGAGAGAGAGAGAGAGAGATGTCACTGCACTAGAAGCTTCCTTCAATGCAGTGGGGAGACTGGGCTTGCGCCTGGGTCAAGATTATTAAATTTAACAATTTGAGGCAAACACTAGTCATAACTTTAAAAAATATATATTTATTTATTCCTTTTTGTTGCTCTTGTTCTTTTTTTATTTATTTTATTTATTTATTCCCTTTTGTTGCCCTTGTTTTATTGTTGCAGTTATTATTGTTGTTGATGTCGTTGTTGTTGGATAGGACAGAGAGAAATGGAGAGAGGAGGGGAAGACAGAGAGGAGGAGAGAAAGATAGACACCTGCAGACCTGCTTCACTGCCTGTGAAGCGACTCCCCTGCAGGTGAGGAGCCGGGGTTCGAACCGGGATCCTTATGCCGGTCCTTGTGCTTTGCGCCACCTGCGCTTAACCCGCTGCGCTACAGCCCGACTCCCTAGTCATAACTTTTAAATGAGATGCAACTTGTACCTAAAAATGATTTGCCTTGTGTAACCAAAGAAAAATAGGTGGAATGAAATTAGTCTGATGATTTATAGTAACTGTAAAGCTTATGGAGCTACCACAGCTTTGACAACAGGCATCATTACGAGGGAGAAACCGGATCAGGAAACAAATAGGAAATCCTGGTTCTCACCAGCTATTGTGCCTTGGCTTTACTGTTCTTGATGGTGAATACAACCATCATTTTTTGTTTAGTTGGTTTGATTTGGTTTTTTTTTCCTTATCTATCAAGACTTAAAAATACTTATTTAAAAAGATGTTGATTTCAAAATAATTCATTTAAATGTTGCTTCATATACATCACCGTCAACTTCCACTGTTAAGCACAGTCTTTAAATATATGCCCTTCGTCATGTGATAAAGTTGAAGGCGAGTCTTCACTGAAAGTGCCTTTTATCACTGCTGAATGGAAGGAGGTGTCAAAATGTTAAGAGTGGATAGAAAGATATTAAAAAGACACATCACAAAGTATCTACAGCGGCCAAACAGTCTCAGTGAGAAAGCTGACATAATACAAAAGAAAAACCATCTCAATTCCTAATCAGAACCACTGGTCACAATTTTGGAATAGATACAACTGTCAGGTCATGCCATGTGGCACACCTGAAACTACTGTAGTGTCACATGTCAGTTATACCATGAAAAAGATTAATTCTAAAGAATGGAAACATTAAGTAATATGCATAATGACTTATCTTTTAATATTGCCATGGTAGCCTGGGGCAACAACCTTTAAAAAAATGTTTCCTGGGAGTTGGGTGGTAGCACAGCTGGTTAAGCGCATGTGGCGCCAAACACAAGGACAGGTGTAAGGATCCTGGTTTGAGCCCCTGGCTCCCCACCTACAGGGGAGTCGCTTCACAGGCAGGTCTGCAGATGTCTGTCTATCCTTTCTCTCTGTCTTCCCCATCTCTCTCCATTTCTCTCTGTCCTATCCAACGACGACGACGACATCAATAACAACAACAATAAAACAAGGGCAACAAAAGAGAATAAATAGGTAAAAAAAAAAAGCTTCCTATTTACTTTGTCTCCAGGGTTACTGCTGGGTTATTGGGCCTGCACTATAAATCCACTGCTCCTGTGGCCATTTTTTCCCATTTTTTGGATAGGTCAGAGAGAAATTGAGAAGGAAGGGAAAGATAGAGAATGAGAAAAAAAGACACGTGCAGACCTGCTTCACCGCTTGTGAATCAACAACCCCACCACCACCGCAGGTAGGGAGCTGGAGGCTCGAACCGGGATCCATACGCAGGTCCTTGAGCTTTGTACTGTGTGCGCTTAACCCAGTGTGCCTCCACCCAACCCCCCTGGCTGGCTGTTTCTAAGAGAAAGCACTATCCTACCATCAGAAAAATAAATGGTAGGTTCCTTCCTTGTCCCACTTTGCTACCTCTTCACAGGTAAACATTTGAGGAAGCAAATACTGCGCAAATAGGCTGCGGTGGGGGGAAGCCAGCACTCCCCTCCCTCTCCTGACACTCAGCTGAGCAGGACAGGAACAGTGAGAAAATGCATGTGTCAATTTTACTAAAGATGCTGTTCTTCACTCCACATCAGATGAGTCATCCCTATACAAGAACTTTTCCTCAACAATACAATGACAGTGTCTTTTTATATCAACTCTTGGTT
Organism: Erinaceus europaeus; assembly: GCF_950295315.1. Taxonomy (NCBI): domain Eukaryota; kingdom Metazoa; phylum Chordata; class Mammalia; order Eulipotyphla; family Erinaceidae; genus Erinaceus; species Erinaceus europaeus. The sequence goes on along the minus strand of NC_080171.1, from coordinate 16,716,319 downwards.
ATCTACAGTGATGCTACTGAACCCAAGTCACCAGCTGGTATCGTCATCTTGGGAAAATCTGTCTAAACTTGGTCAATTTCTGTTGCGTCATTAACCCAAAATTATTCAATATTAGCTGTAAAAACAGTGACCCGGGGAGTTGGGTTGTAGCGCAGAGGGTTAAGTGCACGTGGCGCAAAGTGCAAGGACCAGCATAAGGATCCCGGTTCAAGCCCCCGGCTCCCCACCTGCAGGGGAGTCGCTTCACAGGCAGTGAAGCAGGTCTGCAGGTGTCTATCTTTCTCTCCTCCTTCCCCTCTGTCTTCCCCTCCCCTCTCCACTTCTCTCTGTCCTATCCAACAATGACAACATCAATAATAATAATAATAATAACTACAACAATGAAAAACAAGGACAACAAAAGGGAAAATAATTTTTTTTAAAAGAAAGAAAAAAGTGACCCTCCATCTGGGAAACTGATACTTTTCATTGAAAGTTTTAAGTGCTCACTTCACATCAACAAGTAATAAGTCAATCAGTGCTACTGAGAGGATGAGCTAAGTGCTAGGAGAACAAAAGTGGGAGAAAGGAAAAGCACCTCAGGTCGTTTTCAGTCTAGGAAGAGGCACAGAGCCCAAATACCAGAGAACAACCCTAAAATAACTTGCCAACATAGTTACTTCAGACTATATGAGCTAAGCAAGTTAGTGCTTTTTTAAAAAAATCTTTTTATAAAATTTTCTATTTAAAAATTTTTTTAAAGATTTTATTTATTAATGAGAAAGATAAGAGAAGACAGAGAAAGAACCAGATCACACTAGTGCTGCCGGGGACTGAACTCCGAGACCTCATGCTTGAGAGTCCAGTGCTTTATCCATTGCACCACCTCCCAGACCACATCAGTGTTTTTTTTTCATATTTTATTTATTTACTTATTTTCCCTTTTGTTGCGCTTGTTGTTTTTTACCGTTGTGGTTATTATTGTTGCTGTTATTGATGTCGTCGTTGTTAGGACAGAGAAATGAAGAGAGATGGGGAAGACAGAGAGGGAGACATGTGAAGCAACTCCCCTGCAGGTGGGGAGCCGGGGGCTTGAACCGGGATCCTTACACCTGTCCTTGTGCTTGGTGCCACGTGTGCTTACCCCGCTGCACTTCCACCCGACTCCCTTCACAGTGTTTTTTTAATAGATCCTCAAACCAAAAGCTGAGATTTAATACTTTAAAAACCAAAGTGTTCAAGATCCCTCTGTACCTCAACCCAACACACAGAAGCAAAAGTTTAGAGTCACAAGTGAGCTGTCGCTGGGGTGAGTAAGAGGCCTAGAAGTAGGAGAGAACCTACTCATCAGGAAATCTTTACATCTATAAAGATGTTTTATGGGCTGGGAGATGGCACAGTGGATCAGTGGATAAAGCCTTGGACTCTCAAGCATGAGGTTCAATCCCCGGAAGCACATGTATCAGAGTGATATCTGGTTTTTTCTCTCTCCTTTCTCATTAATAAATAAAATCTTACACACACACACACACACACACACACACACACACACACACACACACCACAAACACTGGGGTAAATAGAAATGAAGCTCACAACTAGAAAAAAAAGAGGTCTCTCACCCCGCTGTCTAGGAAAGAGACACAGCATCTCACCTTGCTTGGGTAGAGATGCCCTCTTTCCTGCCCTTAGAATCTGACAGTGATACTGGCTTGGGAAGGACAAGGCAGTACATAAGGTGAGATCTTTTCTTTTATTATTATTATTTATTTATTCCCTTTTATTGCCTTTGATTTATTGTTGTAGTTATTATTGTTGTTATTAATGCCGTCGTTGTTGGATAGGACAGAGAAAAATGGAGAACGGAGGGGAAGACAGACGGGGAGAGACAGACACCTGCAGACCTGCTTCACCACCTATGAAGTGACTTCCCTGCAGGTGGGGAGCCAGGGGCTCGAATGGGATCCTTAAGCCACCTGCGCTTAACCCACTGCGCTACCGCCAACTCCTGTGAAATCTTTTCTTAAGAAGCATCTTAGAGAGTTCTCGCAGCTTTGAATACCATTATAGACATACACATCAAATACTCTCTACCCCACAAACTAGAATAAGAGGTGAATAAGTAACCAGTAACCAGGGCCACTTAATATTATGTTATTTTAAATCTATGCAGAATAGATCTGTGCATGAAAAGTAACAGGGAAAAGTAGAGAAACAATTCAACAAGGAGTTTTTGTTTGTTTTTTACCAGTACACTGCTCAGCTGTGGCTTATGGTTGTGTGGGGGATTGAACCTGGGACTCTGGAACCTCAGAAATGAGTCTCTTTGCATAACCATTATGCTATCTACCACCACCTGGAGATCATTTCAAAATAGGACATAAAGGGAGTCGGGCAGTGGCACAGCAGGTTAAGCACACGTGGCACAAAGCGCAAGGACTGTCTTAAGGATCCCGGTTCGAGCCCCCAGCTCTCCACCTTCAGGGGAGTCGCTTCACAGGCGGTGAAGCAGGTCTGCAGGTGTCTGTCTTTCTCTCCCCCTCTGTTTTCCCTTCCTCTCTCCATTTCTCTCTGTCCTATCCAACAATGACATCAATAACCACAACAATGTTAAACAACAAGGACAACAAGAGGGAAAATAAATAATTAAATGAATAAAATGTTTAAAAATTAAAAATAAAATAAAATATTGTTTTTGTGCTAACTCTAACATATTCACTAGCAGGGAAATATTACCTGTAGTCCTAGAAATGAGCAGAGGAAAAAAATGCCTATTTTGGTGATGAGGCAAGCCTGGATGCTACTTGAGCCTTATTCCCGTTCAAGAGATTATGGACAAGAGATTATGTGAGATTATGGACAAGCAAGTCTCAATTTCTTTTTTCTCACCTGGAAAGGAATTTAAAGCTATGGCACAAGCACTGCAAAGTTTAGCATTGTGTCTGGTACAAAAATGATTAGCATTTATCTGTATTGATAGACCAAAGTCAACAGTTCCGGTCTAACTCCACAAAGTGCTTAGCATAGCCTGTAGCTGGAAAAACCTTACTGATAAGATAGATTAACTGTCAACAGAAAATTAGTTCCATGAACACCGCTCTTCCTTCCAGTGGCCTCCCTATTACACAGTCCTCTTGCAAGTTCTCCTTTTTTTTTTTTTCAAGAATGTATTTATTTATTCATTCATGAGAAAGATAGGAGGAAAGAACCAGACATCACTCTGGTGCATATGCTGGCTGGCATCGAACTCAAGACCTCATGGTAGAGAATCCAATGCTTTATCCACTGTGCCACCACCCAGATTACCCCTCCTGCAAGTTCTTACATGGAAAGGCCACCAAGATAATACAGTGTAAAGTGAAGGGAAAAGGGGGCCAGGTGGTGGTACACATGTTACAGTGTGCAAAGACCTGGGCTCGAGCCCCCAGTCCCCACCTGCAGGGGAAAGAAAGCTTCGTAAGTGGTGAAGCAATATTGCAGGTGTCTATCTCCCTCTTCCCTCTTGATTTCTCGCGGTCTCTAATAAGTAGATAAAGATAATTTAAAAGAAAAAAATTTTAAAGTGAAGAAAAAGAAAGAAAGAAACATTTAATCTGCAAAAGAAAAAACAAAAGTGAAATACAAATGAAATGAAAAGATAGCACAATGGTTATGTAAAAAAAAAAAAAAAAAACAACCAAAAACACCTTTTAATCCAGGCTCCAAAGTCTCAAGTTCAATCCAAGCACCACCATAAGCTAGAGCTGAGCAGTGCTGAGAGAGAGAAGACAAAAGGTAACGTATCTTAACAAAGAGACTGGAAATACACAGAAACTGCTAGCAGTAACTGTCCTTAGAAGGATGAGACTGGAGCATATTTATACGCTTTGTAATTCTGCATGGTTTGCCATCTTATACATCTATAAGCATTACTTATATAATTAAAAACTAAAGATAAGGGAGTCGGGCTGTAGCGCAGCGGGTTAAGCGCAGGTGGCGCAAAGCACAAGGACCGGCATAAGGATCCCGGTTCGAGCCCCGGCTCCCCACCTTGCAGGGGAGTCACTTCACAGGCGGTGAAGCAGGTCTGCAGGTGTCTGTATTTCTCTCCTCCTCTCTGTCTTCCCCTCCTCTCTCCATTTCTCTCTGTCCTATCCAACAACGACGACAACAACAATAATAATAACTACAACAATAAAACAACAAGGGCAACAAAAGGGAATAAATAAAATTAAAAAAAAAAATTAAAAAAAAAAAAAACTAAAGATAAAAGAAACTTGCACTAAAAGGAAATCATTTGTAGGAAGCGCTTATCAATACATAAACTCAGATATCAATTTAACCATACAGTTCAAATCACGTGTCTTTCTGAATTAGCTCATGGTCGGACAGTCTTAAAAAAAAAAAAAAACCCATAAGCAGTCTTATTTTGGGTGCCATCTGCCAGCCAGTGTAAGGTGGCTAAGACAAAGGCTCCTTTAGTCACAACAGGGGCTGGAGAGAGTGGGTTACTCCTGTGAGAAGAGTAAGCATGGTAGAATAAATGATAAGAAAAAGCTCAAGGGAAAAAAAAAAAAAGAACTCAGCAATGCTATACTGGCTGAGGTTAGAAAATTATCTTTGCCCACTCAGCTAGGCACCTGTTGTCACCCCAGTTACATCAATACACTATAGCCAACTCCTTTCATAAACGTAGGTTCAGGGGGCAGGGACCTGACCAGCATTCTAGCATATGCGATGTTAGGGATCAAACTCAGGACCCTCATGCTTGAAGATCCAACTTTTAATCCACTGTGGCACCTCCCAGGCCGCCAAACACATGTAATTTCGTTTGCATTATTTGTACCTGTTCAGGGTTACTAAAGTACTCTGCCAAGTCTTTTTTCATATTGTATTACATCACCTGGGAGGGATTCCAAAACTTTCTCATTTTATTTTACCAGATACGAGAAAAGGTATAATGCATATCACATAAAGCCACTCAATACAAATAAAACCGCACACCTCCTTCAAAAAGACTTGCTTTGGGAAGTTGATTCAGTGTCCAAGGAAGGATTATTTCAAGTCCATTTAAATTCACTTGGAAAATGACCTTCTGTTCAAAATCACAACTACCTACAAAAGACAGACTACTTCCTAGTGAATTAAATAATTTGTACTTCCAAACTGATTTACAGTGAAGATTACTTGCAGTTTTCTTAGCTGTGACCATTGTGTGTGAGCCTATTCTCAGACGCTAAAGAGAAATGCTTAATGCATCATACACTACTGAAGCATCAACTCAACTCAGTTCCTTCCTACTGCCAGGGGTTTTAGTAGACAACTGCTACAAAGAGGGGTGAGGGGTAGTGGGATAGAAACTTCTTTAAAGGGAGTCGGGCGGTACCAAAGCGGGTTAAGCACAGGTGGCTCAAAGTGCAAGGACCGGCGTAAGGATCCCAGCTCGAGGCCCCTGCTCCCCACCTGCAGGGGAGTCTCTTCACAGGCAGTGAAACAGGTCTGCAGGTGTCTCTTTCTCTCCCTGTCTTCCCCTCCTCTCTCCATTTCTCTCTGTCCTATCCAACGTCAATAACAACAACATATAAACAAGGGCAAAAAAAGGAATAAATATTTTAAAAACTTCTTTAAAGATAAGGTTTTACACTGAGATGTTAAAATAATACAAAAGTGTTGAGACTTAGAAAAAAAGTCAATGCTCTTATATACCCCCAATGAAAAGTTAAAACACAGCAATTAGATCTTGATCTCTATCTCCCCCCACCCCCACAAACACACCCACACCCCCACCCCCACACACGCACACACAACCACCCACACACACACAGTCGCACACACACACACACACACACACACCACACACACAGTCACATACACACACACACACACAGTGCCACCACTCACTGTTGGGACACAGAAAATTCAAATAACAATTATGAATCACTACAAGTAGGTTTTTAAAGTCTTTTTTTAATGTAATTTTTTATTATCTTTATTTACTGGATAGCCAGAAATTGAGATGGGAGAGATAGAGGAGAGAGAGAGAGAGAGACACCTGCAGCACTGCTTCGCCACTTGTGAAGCTTTCCCCCTGCAGGTGGGGGCTGGGGGCTTGAACCTGGGCCCCTGTACATTGTAACGTGCTCAATCAAGTGCGCCACCACCGGTAGGTTTTTAAAGTTTTGATGAACATACATCACTGGAAAATTATTTTAAGCTATCAAATCACATATACCAGAAAGTAACAAACAAAAAAAATGTGATTAAAATGCAAAGGAGAAATGAAAGCAAACATTAGAGGGCAGGTGTAACTACTGAACTGGAAAAACAACAAACCTATATTTAAAATGGCAAACAGCCTCATCCATCTGGCTTGTGAGACAGACAGGGCCCAGGAGTATTCAGGGAGAGAAAAGAAAGGATGCCAGATAAGAATCTGGTGAATATAACAGGAAACAGGTTATAAACTCAAACTTAGGGAAACTAGATGATTAACAAATGAGTGACGTGTTCTGGGTGGCAAGTCAACTAACGCCCCCCCAGCCCCCCAATGGATATTCTCCCACAAAAAAATTCATAATAGAAAGTGTCAATGTTTTTATATATTTTATTTATCTTTACTGGAGGGAGGGGGGGAGACAATGAACCCTGAGACCTCAGAACCTCAGGAATGAGGCTTTTGCATAACTAGTAATGCTATCTTCCCAACCCCTATAAATATTTTTATTACTGACAAGTACTATAAACATTTTCAAGGACACTTAGAAGGCCAAATAAAAGATGGCGGCAAGCTAGATTTGACAGACTGCCAGTCTGCCTTTGCTAACTTGAGACATGAAATCAGGGACAGACAGACAGACAGAGAGACAGACAAACGAACTGACTGACTTATTTATTGGTGCCTGCAGACTTGCTCTTGTGCAAAATCACTACTCTGAGCAGCTTTTTTATCCTGATAGAAAGAAGAGAGGAGGGAGAGGTGAGAGAGGCCGAAGCATCAGAGCTTCTGCCACTGGCACGTCACTTCCTTCCTATGTGGTACTGAGGCCCAAACCTGGGCCCTGTGCACAGCACCCGCCCTACCTGGTGAGCTATCACCCCCATCCTCTCTGCCTATTTTAATTATGCATAGCTGTTTTCAGTTTAGTAAGGGTTCCCGAACTCTACATTCCTTGACTTCTCAAAAGCCGGTAATTTCCTGAAGTATTTTACTTCTGTCTCCTCTAGGCCTTTATTCCATCGATGAATTTCTAATGAATCCCCTTCACTTGAATACATTTCAATCTTGGTTTCTGCTTGAACTTCCTGTTTATCACAGTTCTTGAAGTCCTTCTCCCTTGTCCCTGAGTGTACTGTTCTGTCCTGATTGTTGCATTTTTTACTGTGGTAAGATATATACAACAAATCTATCATTTTAATCATTTTAAGAGTTTATTTTGGGGGCTGGGGTGACAGCATAATGGTTATGCAATAAGCCTTTCAGGCCTGAGGCAGCAAAGGTCCCAGGTTCAATCCCAGCACTACCTATAAGCCAAAGCTGAGGAGAGCACTGATAAAAATAAATAAATTTCAGTGGCACTAGGTCTAGACAAAATGCTGTGCAACCATCACTGTTACTTATTTCCAAAACATTTTGTTGTCCCAGAGGCTCTAAACCATGAAGCAATAACTTATTCCCCGTCCCTTAATTTTAATAATTATATTCTCAAAAGACTTAATTTTCAAACTATGGTAGGCTGCCACCAGGTGGCAAGAATGTATCATGGCTTCCCACAATCGGAATTGTTTCAAAATAACCCAAGGCCAGAATGAGGATGAGGGAAGTGTGAAGTGAAAGTACAGGTTAGAGCAATCTGTCAGGGCAGGAGATAACTGATCTCAGGTGACAGGTACACGAGGATTCATTACACTAGCCTTCCTCCCTCTGTACAAACTTGAAGTTTTAACGTAACAAATATTAAGTGTGACTACAAGTCTCACAAATACTATCCAGATTTTTGTAACATTATGCCTTAGAAAACAAAGCATCATGTCTGTTTTTAAATTTTTGTTTATTATCTTTATTTATTGGGGACAGCCAGAAATTGAGAGGAAGGGGTGGCAGAGAGGGAGACAGAGAGACACCTACAGCCCTGCTTCACCACTCACAAAGCTTTTCCCCTGCAGTTGGGGGACTGGGGTTTTGAACCCAGGTCCTTGAGCATTGTAACATGTGCGCTCAACTGGGTGCGCCACCAGCCGGCCCCAGCATCATTCCTGTTAAGCATTATCATGCATCAATATTGCACAAGTGTTATATATATATATATATTCGGGCTTTTATTAAACCCTGAAACTACCTAATAAAAGTATCAATATACGTAAGTTTTAAATCCTATAGATGGCAGATTTTCAAGATTGCATATTCACGCAGCTTCTAAAATTTTATGTTGTGTCCAACAAAAACCTCATTAGCTACAAATGTGAAAAACCGAATCTATCAGGAGTCAATTTCCGTATGTATGCAGAAATAAATTCAGAAAAATGCAAATGAAATTCTCCACTTTATCAAAATTGAAAAGCTTTTATTTCTGTAGCACTAAGCACAATCATATAAAGGAATCAACTCACAACTGTCTCCAGTAAAAGGAGGCTATGAGACAACTATTCCATCAATTTGAAAGTGTGCGCCTGCGGTCCGGCCAGTGAGACAGCACCTGCTGTCTTCATGTGCACAACACTGAGGGGCAGACTCAAGCATGGCCCCCACCGCACGGGGGGAAAGCTTGGGTGCTAAGTTGTTTTTCCCTCTATTATGCACGTTCTATCTATCTGCCAAAGTCAACTGGAGTAGTGAAGCCCTGGCAATGACAAGATAAGACAAAACAAGCAAACAAACAAATGCTTTTTGCAACTAGGGAGCTAGCATGGCACTTGAACCCGATTTGCATGCGTGAGGTCCCATTCCTGGCATCACATATGCCAGAGTGATACTCTGGTCCTCCGTCTCTTACCTTTCTCTCTCCCTATAAGATGTAAACATTTTTTTTCCAAGTATGCTTACTTTCTTGTTTTCCTTCATAAATTACCATTAATCAGATCACAAAAAAAAAAAGTGACCCAGTAACATTTTTCCCCTAGTACCCAAAAGGAGTAGAAATCCTACCTGAATGAATTTTTTTCTGGTAATGTCCCAGCAAGTAATTTTTATCTCAAACATCTTTACTAATATTATGCCAAAATATATAGTAGGCATTCTTCCTGCTTTGTAAATCATTAAATCCAAAGTAATTTTAAAATTTCCATGATATATAATCATCATCAACATCAATTATCCAACTCTGATGTTTGCTGCTGTAAAAATCTAGAAAGAACCAGGCATCTGCTTTCCTGAATGCCAGGCTTCTGACTTTTTCTCCAGTGTGATCTTCCCATGGGCTCTGATGTACCAGTTTCCCTTGGCTTCCTCCGCAAGTGTAGTGAACTCAATGAATCTAATTCTAATGCATGTCCATTGCTTCTATATTCCTGGCTAGCTAAAAACAAAACAAAACCCTCCTTGGTTCTGAATTACACTGTACCAGATGTGAAAGCGATTGCCGACACTGTGTTGGTCACTCACTATATCACCCTATTTGATGAAGGAGGGGTTTTGGAATTCTAAGATAAAAGAGAGTTAGTGATTAGTATGCATGCTTTACTTTAGAGATGTGTACCCAGAAAGAGTAAGTGGTCCATACTAGCTCACAAGGCTGTATAGCAACAGAAAAGGTACTTACTAGAGTCAGAACTACTTACCAGAATACTCGTATCAAAGCAAGATTATCATAAAATAAAATTATCGTAGAGCCAGTGAAATCATTATGGGCCGAATCTTACCCACATCCTTTAAACTCATGGGCTCTGATCCTTCTCAGGAAACAACTGCTCCAGCTGCCCAGAAGTTGCTCTGCAGGCAGAGCGCGTGCATTCCAGGTGTGAGGCCCTAGCCCTGATCCTCGGGACCACATGAGAACACAAGGGAAGAGAGGGATGGAGCTTCCAAGGATGATGGAACAGTCCCTTTGTGCCTGTCTCAAAATACCAGGTTGTGTGCGGAGGCGCAGAGAATGACTGAGCCAGGGAAGCAGCTTGGTAGTTATCAGGAAAAAAATGTAATAAAGTCACCAGGGCTAGACGGTGGTGCACCTGGTCAAGCACACACATTAAAAGTGCACAAGGACCTAGGTTCAAGCCCTTGGTCCCCTAACCTGCAGGAGGAAAGCTTCATGAGTGGTGTAGCAGGACTGCAGGTGTCTCTCTGACTCCCTCTCTACCTCCCCCTCCCCCTTTCAATATCTGTCTCTATCTAACAATTAATAAATATATAAACAAGTTTTTTAAAAACTTTAAAAAATTATAATAATCATAGTGGGATCCAATTTCTGCTAAGATGAACTTGCGTTAAGGCAGGGTTAAGCTTTTATCACAGAGCACAGATACACTAAATGCACAGGAAGCAACATTTAAAGCTAAGATAAGCTAAAAGTGTCTTGCAAAGCCATTTTACTGTATATAAAAGGTTCAAATAGGGGGCCTGGCAGTAATGCAGCGGGTTAAGTGCACACCGTGCGAAGCTCAAGGACCGGAATAAGGATCCTGGTTCAAGCCCCCAGCTCCCCACCTGGAAGGGGGTTGCTTCACAGGTGATGAAACAGAGCTGCAGATCTATTTTTCTATTGTCTATTTTTCTCTCCCCATTCTGTCTTCCCCTCCTTTCTCAATTTCTCTCTGTCGTATTCAACAACAATGACAATAACAACAATGATAAACAACAAGGACAACAAAAGGGGAAAAACAGCCTCCAGGAGCAGTGCATTCAATCTTTCAGGAAGACAGACTTCAGTATAGTGGTAACAGTGAGAGACCAGAATCCTGGTCACGAAACTGGCAGAAGAGTCCATTATATATTTCAACTAACATACTGCTGCAATTGGTCTACTGACCACAGAGCATGAAGCTACTTTGCTGGCCTGAGAGCAGCCTATAGGGTAGGGCACACACACTGCTTTGAGTGCTGCCCAGGTCTGAGCAGGGCTTTTGCTCTGACACTGAGCTGTCTCCCCAGCCCTTGGTGTCTAGTTTTGAAGAATATGATACAGCCAAGATCAAGTTAACCCAGGCTTAAATGGAAGCTAACCAAAATCTCCCAGCCTTAGGCAAACGGAAGTTTGGAAGAACTGAAATGAAAAGTATAAAGGAAAGGACAGAAGATCAAAGGTTGATGGGTTTCTGAGAAGTCACACAAGAACAGTGAAAAAAAAATTATTTGCAGTCTCTTCAGAAGTCAGTTGGGATGCATTGGATCGACCTTCTCATGGTGCATCCCGTGAGTACCCCCTCATTGGGGAAACTGACGATCCTTCCTAGCCGACTGAATCCACATGGATCCCAGTCACTTTCAAAGCCAGCAACAAGCAGCTCCTGACAGCTTTCAACCTGACGCTGTTGACTGGCTACGGAAGAAGGGCAAACACTAGGAGAAGAAGAAGAAGAAGTCAGTTGCTTTGTGACCATCTACAATCAAGATCAAATACTTCTGCTAAAGGACAAGCTTCATCAGTCTTGCCAAACCCAGAGAGACTAGTCCCTGGGCAACGTATGCAAATACACAGATTATAAATTGAGTAGAAGATGCAATGAGAAGGCAGAGAGAGAGGCAGAACCTTCTTTAGACAGGGTAGTCAAGGAAGTCTCAGAAGACTGCTGAGAGCTCACAGAAGAGCAGAAGCTGAAGGGCAGCGTGAATATTATATGCAGAGAAAACCATCTGAGAGAGGAGAATAACACTAGCAAATTCAAGTGCACTAAGACGCCAGTAAGCGGCTTTAGATTATCGTTGTGACCCACTCTTTAAAAAGCTCCCTGGCCATATGGGGGGAGGGGAGAAGGTGGGCAGGAGTGGGGATAGGCTGCATAATAATCATGTAAAGAGACTCTCATGCTTGAAGCTCCAAAGTCCCAGGTTCAATCCTGTTATCACCCTAAGCCAGAGCTGAGTAGTACTGTGGTTAAAAAAAAATAAAATAAAATAAAACGAATACTGAAAAAAGGCAAGGACACAGAGCTAAGTCTTCAAGTTCTCAAATCTGTAATACTGGGGAGAAGGGGCGAGCTAGCGAGCAGAACGTGTACACAAGAGGAGGAAAGCCAAGACTGTGAGGTTACCGGAACCAAGAGAGAAGGATTCAAGAAAGAGAGTAAATTGTTTTTAATATTTATTTGAAAGAGAGAAGAAAGAGAAGGAAGAGAAGAAGACAGGAGGAGGGAAAGGAGGAAGAGGGGGAGAGGAGAATGACCAGAGTATCACTAAGAAATACACAATGCTGGAGACTGACTCAGGTTCTCATGCTTGAGAGTCCAACGCCACAGCCACTGGGCCACCCCCAGGACTCAAAAGAGGGTTGATTCTATGGAATACTCTGGCAGAAGATGCAGGAAGATGTGGTGCGAGTGTCCACTGGTCTGAGCATCAACCTCAGGTTACTGGTGGTCCTGGCAAAAGCAATCTCCAGAAATGGGGGGGGGGGGGCGCGTCAGATTGTCATAGCCTTTTGCCATGCTGTTTCTGACTTCCCAGTCATCAACAAGAAGCAGGTAAATCACCTTCTCTCCTACTCTATCAAGAGAGACTTACAACACAACTGTTGTGTTACAACACAAACTGCTTAGTCTGTCTCACATCCCTAGAATGTAAGTCTCCTAAGAGCAGACGTTGTGACTGCTTGTTTTTGTTCACTGCTGCATAACCTAAGTAAGCCTGGTGCACATAAGACACTTATATTCGTTTGTTGCATGTAACAAATAAGGAAGACCCTCTGTATCAAATTAATAGATCATTTTCTGTTTGGATACAAGTGCCTTCTGTATTTAGAATGCAAGTTTGATCACCTGTAAACAAGCAGAAGTCGTCTAGTTTCTAGGGCCATAAAATTGAATGTGAGTCCCTCTACCTCGGAAAACTGACAATAGTATCATTATGTAGGGCATCTCTTCTGTAACTCCCTCAAGAAGTATTTCCATTCAGAGTTACTTTTTGGACAAAAAGTATATGTAATAATTCAGAGGGGTCAAGGAGAGGTCAGTGGTACTGATAAATCACAAGGAAGAGGTAAACAGGATGCATTTGAAGAACAGCAAGCAGATGTAATTCCTTCAGGTCAGGTGATTCTTCTAAACAATGGATGCACACACTTCAGACAGCCCACCTGGCTGCACTATTCATTTCTCTGATCACCAAGCGACAAACTGTACCATTTGCCTCTGCAAACTCCCTACCTCCAGCTGTTCTCTCTGGGAAGATAACTGGCTGAGAAACATTACAGTGGAGGCTGGGCTGTGGTGTACCCAGTAGAGTACACAAGTACCCAGGTTCAAGCCCCCAATTCTCACCTGGAAGGGGTAAAGCTTCATGAGCCGTGCTGCAGGTGTCTCTCTGTCTCTCTCTCCCTATCTTCCCCCTTCACTATCAATTTCTCTCTTATGAAAACGGGGAAGAAAAAAAAGAAAAGAAAGGGAAGGGGAGGGGGGAGGGAAATGGCCACTAGAACCAGTAGATTTGTCATGCAGGCACCAAGCACCACCAATGATGCCTCTGCTAGCAATAAATAAATAAATGAACAAATAATAAAAGTAGCAAAAGAAGCATCATCATAAATAAAGCTCCGGATTATGTCAACAGAATGCAAGCCTTAACCATACCTCTGAAATGTGTGAATCAGGCTGTCACATATATAACGTACCCATAGAATTCTCTACCGAATCTGTGGCAACATGAGTCCTGGAAACGGTGATACTCACTCAACCAACAGATCTGCACCTACTACACAGCTTAAAATGTGGTGACAGCAAGTCAAGTCAAAGTGCAGATAAGCCCAAGTAACTGCTGTGAGTCTGACCACGTACTGCTCAAAACGTTTTTAAAAAATAATTTTTAAAAAATACGTAGCATATGGAGTCGGGTGGTAGCGCAGCAGGTTAAGAGCAGGCGGCGAAAAGTGTGAGGACCAGCCTGAGGATCCCAGTTCAAGCCCCCAGCTCCCCACCTGCAGGGGAGTCGCTTCACAGGCGCTGTAGCAGGTCTGCAGGTGTCTGTCTTTCCTTTCTCTGTCTTCCCCTCCTCTCTCCATTTCTCTCTGTCCTATCCAACAACAACGACATCAATAACACAACAATAAAACTACAACAACAAAACAAGGACAACAAAAGGGAATAAATATTTTAAAAAATATGTAGCATAACAGTACATAAAAATTCCAGATTACATCTATGAAGAAAAAAAATACTGGAAAACAAATGTCTAAAGAGCATGCGGGCATAAGAGATACAACCTAGTTATTTCTGTCTGACAATTATGGAAAGTTTTTTAAAACTCTTAAAAAATCTACATGAACAACACTTCAAAGAATGTTCAATGCCATTAGGCAGTAGGGAAAAGCAAATCAAAACCCCAATGAACGACTAGCAGGCAACCCCCAGTGGGATGCCGTAATCAAAGACAGTATTGACAGTGGTGGGATATAAATTACTTAGGACACTCATACACTGTTGGTGTAAATGTACAATAGTATGGCCACTCTGGAAAAAAATAATCTGACGATTCCTCAAAAAAAAAAAAAAAAAAAAGTTACACTCTGACCCAGCAATCCCAGTACAAGGCATGTGTGTGCTTGCGTGTGTGCTCACATCTAAGAGCAGAGCACGTGTGTGAACACCAAACTCGGTGCACACATGTCCAAAGCAGCAGTACTCACAATAGACCAAAAGCACGTGCAACTCGAATGCCCACTAAATGGTGATTAACTTCAGTTAAACTCAGTATTTCCAGATAACAAATAGTAGCTGAGGTCCAGAGACAGAGCCCAGGGCTGGCATGCCTAAGGCTCCATCCAGATTTGACCTCCTATATTGCCGTATGCCGGAGCACAGACCTGGGCTGTCTCTCTATAATACATAAGCAAATATTTTTTAAACATTTTAAAATAAATACAATACTGTAAAAGAGTCATTAAAAAAAAACACACAAAAACCCCAATGTTGTGGCCATGTAAGGTGGTTCAGTGGATGAAGTGTTGGATTCTCAAGCTTGAGATCCCAAGTGTGACCTGGGCATCGTATGTCCCTGAGAGATGCTCTGGTTCTCCTCTCTCATTAACAAAGTGACAACACTGACCATAAAAAGTGATGATGTACTGATATACATTCCATCATGGATGAGTCCAAAGACATCATGCTAAGTAAGTGGAACTACTTCTGATTCTACTTCTATGGGAGAGGCACAACAGGCAGATATAGGCACAGAACGCAGAGTGCTGCCTCCCAGGGTGGGGTGGGAGGGGATGAATGATTGTCACACTCATTCAAGGGGTTTCATTCAAGGGCAAAGGAAAGATTCTGGAATTAGGTGACAGTTACAAACTATGAATATATCAAAATCATCATTAAACTGTACGCATGGTGTGCGTGAAATAAGCAGTATCTGAGTTATGTCTCAACAGTGGAAGGTACATTACTTTTTCTTTTTTTTCTTTTTTTTTTTTTTTTTTTTTGTCTCCAGGGTTATCACTGGGGCTCAGTGCCTGCACCACGAATCCACTACTCCTGGAGGCCATTTTTTCCCTTTTTGTTGCCCCTGTTGTTTTATCATTGTTGTGGTTATTATTGTTGTTGTTGTTGATGTCACTGTTGTTGGATAGGACAGAGAGAAATTAAGAGAGGAGGGGAAGACAGAGAGGCGGAGAGAAAGACGGATACCTGTAGACCTGCTTCAACACTTGTGAAGTGACCCCCCTGCAGTTGGGAAGCCAGGGGCTCGAACCCGGATCCTTACGCAGGTCCTTGCGCTTCGCGCCATGGGCTCTTAACCCACTGCACTACTGCCCAAACCCAGTACATTTCTTGACCTGACTGTTACTTGCACAAGTATGTTCACACTGTGATGATTCACTGAACTATCTTAAAACATATACCTGTTTCCATGTGTATAGAATATGTCAAACAAAGGTGTTAAGAAAGAATGACTAGATCTATAAACACTGAGTAGGGAAGAGATCCAAGATTTAAAGTGGGGAAAACTTACGCTATGGTATCTCTTCCTCGCCTTTCTATCTGGAAAAAAAAAGTTAGCTTAGGTGGTCTGGGAGGTGGCGCAGTGATTAAGCTTTGCACTCTGAAGCATGAGGTCCCAAGTTCGATCCCCGGCAGCACATGTGCCAGAGTGATATCTGGTTCTTTTTCTCTCCTCCTATCTTTCTAATAAATAAAATCTTTAAAAAAAAAATTAAAATTAAAAAAATAATAAAAAGGGAGTCGGGCTGTAGTGCAGCGGGTTAAGCGCAGGTGGCGCAAAGCACAAGGACCGGCATAAGGATCCCGGTTCGAACCCCACTCCCCACCTGCAGGGGAGTCGCTTCACAGGCGGTGAAGCAGGTCTGCAGGTATCTGTCTTTCTCTCCTCCTCTCTGTCTTCCCCTCCTCTCTCCATTTCTCTCTGTCCTATCCAACAACGACAACAACAATAAAACAACAAGGGCAACAAAAGGGAATAAATAAATAAAATAAAAATTAAAAAAATAATAAAAATAAAAAAATAAAATAAATAAAAAATTTTTTAAAGTTAGCTTAGCATTATATATATATATATATAAATGTATATATATACATACACACACACATATATATGTATATAAAGTTGTAGAAATAGGGAGTCGGGCTGTAGCGCAGCGGGTTAAGCGCAGGTGGCGCTAAGCACAAGGACCCGCATAAGGATCCTGGTTCAAGCCCTGGCTCCCCACCTGCAGGGGAGTCGCTTCACAAGCGGTGAAACAGGTCTTGCAGGTGTCTATCTTTCTCTCCCTCTCTCTGTCTTCCCCCTCCCCTCTCCATTTCTCTCTGTCCTATCCAACAACGACAACAATAATAACTATAACAATAAAACAAGGGCAACAAAAGGGAATAAATAAATAAAAATAAATATAAAAAAATATATTAAAAAAAAGTTGTAGAAATATTTATCAGAGAAGATAAAGTCCCTTTATTTGAATTTTTTTAAAACTTCATTTCATTTGATAAAACAGAAACTGAGAGACACAGAGAGAGAGAGAGAGAGAGAGAGAGAGACCTGTAGACGGCTTCACTGCTGTGAAACTTCCCCCTGCAGGTGGGGGATGGGTCCTTGAACTCAGGTCCTTGTGCATGGCAATACGTAGCCCTCCAGGAGCTAAGAGGCTTGAACCCGAATCAACAATGTATACTTTTATAATGTAATATAAAATTCTGACATACAGAATTTAGTAAATGTGAGAACAGAAACTTCTAAAACAGGGCTGGGGTGAAAGCATAATGGTTGTGCAAACAGACACCTAGGTCCCAGGTTCAATCCCACACACCAGCAGAAGCCAGAGCTGAGTACTGCTCTGGTAAAAATGGGTAAAATAAAGAAACTTCTGAAACAGCATACAAAAACTTAGAAACAATATATCCCAGAGTAAATGGTTTGCTTTTATTTATTTACTAGAGGTTTATTTCATTACATACATGAGGACATGAGTTTCACAAGAGACAAGCCAGAGCACAACCCCAGCATATGCAGTGTGGGGACAGAACCAGGGGCCTAAGGCATGAAGGTCCCAACACTACTGATGAGCCACCTGCAGGTCACCAGAATATATTCTTTAAAGGACAATTTAGGGGGCCGAGCCAAGAAGTCAGAATAGGCGAGACCTCCTCCCACAATAATAACAAAGAAATCCCAATTCGTGGAAAAATCCATTCAAAACCAGGTATGTAAACCAGACTAGCAAGCTCTTATGACAAGGGACAAGTCAGCATCTAACAGTGAGGACAGAGACATTTTCCCCCAAGGGGTAGGGGGATGGGGTTACCATATGACAACCATCTACAATAAGAAAACTCTAAGTGGTAGAACTTCAACCTGGGGGGGCAGTGGCCAGGTTGTGCCAACCCCCTGGTATCTTAGTCCGGTACTTAACACTTTAGCCAGACACAACTAACTACAGGCTATAAAAGGGCTTGGTGTTGTGGCTGCCATCATCCTGACAACCGCTGCAAACCTGCTTAGGAGCAGCCCTCACAGACACCAGGAAGCTTTCACTTCTTCACTGAAATGAGCAACGGGAGTGAAGCTCAGGAGGGTGGACAAAGCGGGACATATGTCCAAACAGACACCACAGAGCTAAAGGACAGAGTGGCGGGGCTAAGAGGTCACAGCAGAGCGGCTCAACTTCAGAGCAGCAGAAGACAAGGAGCCACAGGTCAAAGCTCAGTGATATGGTAGAAGGAACGTCAAGTTGTGAGTTCAATTCCCAGCAACAAAGGCGCCATGCCGACCCTTTGGTTCAGGTTCTCTTTCTCCCCTTTTCTCATTAGTCAAACAATCTGTACTCCTGTGACAGCAACTGTCTTATACATCACTTTCCCTAATAAAATGTTAAATGAGTAAACTATCAAAAAAAATTAAACGTGGTGTGGGGGGAAGAGGGTTGAGAGAGAACTCACAGGACAGAGCATCTACTTTATCCTGAGTTGTTGGTGTGCTTCTAATTATGCTTCTAAAACCCCTTCTGTTTCATTGGTTTAATGCCCCCTGCTTAACACTGTATTCTATTTACATAACCACTGTTAACTAAGCACCGCCCTGCCTGCAGGGCATTGGTTTAATCCCCACTGGTTCATGACGTCTTTTTGCTCTGCCCCCTCTCATAGTCACCCTGATTTGCACCAGTCACTTTTCTCTCCACCCTCTCTACGTCACATCCTGTTTCCACCCTACTTGGCCAGTATATATATATGGACAGGATTTGTGTTTAGGATGGTTGATTGTGCTGCGTTCCACATGAATAAAGAGATACTGCGTACAGCTCAGCCATGCGTCCCTGGTCGTCTGCCTCCCGCTTGCGAAGCTAGACCGACACTGAGTGAGGATGCAGGTTCAAGCCCCGGACCTCATGGGTGTCAGGCACAGGGTCTTTATAAGCAGGGCAGCTTCGGAGCTGTGCTGTCTCGCTCGAACTCTCTTCCTCCATCTAAAGGCAGAGAGAGTCTGCCTGGAGCAAAGAAATGATGCAGTACTGAATCCCAACGATAACCCTAGAGATGAAAAAAAGTGGGGGGGGGGCCCAAAAGAAAATTCCTAGGTTTTTTATTTTTATTTTTTTTAATATTTATTTTATTTATTTATTCCCTTTGTTGCCCTTGTTTTATTGTTGTAGTTATTATTGTTGTTGTCATTGTTGGATAGGACAGAGAGAAATGGAGAGAGGAGGGGAAGACAGAGAGGAGGAGAGAAAGATAGACACCTGCAGACCTGCTTCACCACCTGTGAGGCGACTCCCCAGCAGGTGGGGAGCCGGGGCTCGAACCGGGATCCTTATGCTGGTCCTTGTGCTTTGTGCCACGTGCGCTTAACCCGCTGTGCTACAGCCCGACTCCCCCTAGGTCTTTTTTTATTGCCACCAGGTTTCTGGCTGGGATTCAGTGGTTATATGACAAATTCACCATTCTTGGCAGCAGTTTGGTTTGGTTAAGTCTTTTGGTTTTGGTTAAGTGGTACAATCGGTTAGTGCATGGCACTTATATGGTTAAGTCTTTCTTTCTTTCCCTCTTTTTGGCAGAGAGAAATCAGAGGCAAGAAAGAGGATAGAGAGGAAAAGAGGAAGACAGGCACCTACAGCTTGCACCCAGGTTTGTGAGCGTGGGGATGTATGCACTCTACCAGGCAGGTCACCACCCCATAGGTCTTTTCTCTCTCTCTTTTTTTAAATATTTTATTTTATTTATTTATTCCCTTTTGTTGCCCTTGTTTTATTGTTGTAGTTATTTTTGTTGTCGTTGTTGGATAGGACAGAGAGAAACGGAGAGAGGAGGGGAAGACAGAGAGGGGGAGAGAAAGATAGACACCTGCAGATCTGCTTCACCGCCTGTGAAGCGACTCCCCTGCAGGTGGGGAGCCGGGGTTCGAACCAGGATCCTTATGCCGGTCCTTGTGCTTTGCGCCACCTGTGCTTAACCCGCTGCGCTACAGCCCGACTCCCGTCTTTTCTCTTTTTATTTTTTTATTTTTTTGCCTCCAGGGTTATCACTGGGGCTCGCCTGCACTACAAATCCACTGCTCCTGGAGGCCATTTCCCCCCCCCCCTTTTTGTTGCCCTTGTTGTTATTATTATTGCCATTGCTGAGGGGAAGACAGAGAGGGAGAGAGAAAGATAAGACAACTGCAGACCTGCTTCACCACCTGTGAAGCGACCACCCTGCAAGAAGGGAAGCCAGGGGCTGGAACCGGGATCCTTACACTGGTCCTTGAGCTTCGAGCCATGTGCACTTAACCCACTGCGCTACCACCTGGCCCCCAGGTGTTTTTTTCCTATGACTATGTACCAAAGACCTAAATACCAACAAATAAATTCAGTACTAAGATAGTCCTGAAATCCAGAGTCACTCCTATACTGAAAACTGGCTTATTGAGCACATAAATAGGTCAAAAGGAAAGACACAGCTTTCCTAGTAGATGACTGGTTATTAAGGAAAGCTTTCACGCTGTGGTGTCTTTCTTTTTGTGTGCCTATCTAAATCCTTACGTGAAAACGAGAAGGGAAAAAGCAGTCAGGCTGGAGCAGAGCGGGGAAGCCCCAGTGATACACAAGCACACACTTTTCCTCTGCTTCTCTATCAAAGCAACAAAAGAACAAGGGTGAAAGGAGGTAGGAAAAATCATCTTTTAAGGAAAAGACAGAGAGAGAGAGATCACAAAGCTGCCTTTAGTGCACAGGGGCTGGGCTCGAACCCGGGTCACACAGGTGGCAAAGCAGTGTACCACCCAAGTGAGCTACTCTGCCACCCTGAAATGTCTTCTAAAATTAAACTGAAAGAACAGGGCAAGGGAAATGCTCAGCTGGCTAGAGCACCAACTTGCATGCCTGGGGGCAGGTTTAATGCCCCACCCACCACTCTTATGCCAGGGGTGAGCAGTATTCTCGTCCTTCCTCTCCTCTCTCAGAAGTAATTTTTAATTATTTTTTGTTTCATGGTGCTCCTGGGTGGGCATGAACCACCAACCTTTCGGTTAACTCTCAGAAGTAATTTTTACAGATTACTTTGAAAAATAATAAAGAATGAGAGGGGTCAGGTGGTGGCGCACCTGGTTAAGCGTACACACTACAGTGCGCAAGGACTTGGGTTCAAGGCCCTGGTCCCCACCTGCTGGGGAGAAGCTTCATGAGTGGTGAAGCAGGGCTGCAGGTCTCTCTATGTCACTTTGTCTCACCCTCTCCTCTCAGTTTCTGTCTCGATCCAATAATAAATAGAGACCAAAAAAAAAATTCCCAAAGAATGAGGTAGGTTATACTGATACGGAAAAATGTCCACAACATGGTGTGCTGTTTATTTTAGTATTTATATTTATTTCCATATAGATGTAGTTTTTGAAAGCCACTTCATGTATTAGGTAATGCCTGGAAGAATACACGGTCCAAGTGCTAACTAGCGTTACCGCCTCTGGGGTGACAGTAACGAGGAAAAAGAATGAGTCTATCAGTCAGGGCACACTCGGGAATAAGCTGAAGAGGGCGGGGAAACAACACAGTCATCAGGTAAAAGACTTCCATGCCTGACGCGCCAAGGGCCAATGCCCAGCGTCCTCATAAACCGGAGCTGAGCGATGTCTCTGTATGTTATAGAAATTAAGAAATATTTGTTTAAAATAAGATGAAAGTTTATTTGTAAAACTAATAAATACAAAGTTATTCTGACTCCAAAACAAAACAGTAATACCCAGGTAACATAGGGTGCACAACCAAGGGAGGAGAGGGGCTAAGTAGTTGGCTTCATTACTCCTCACAGTTTTTAATCTCTTGTAAAAGCTGAACACAGGGGGCCGGGTAGTGGTGCACCTGGTTGAGCGCACATGTTACAATGCACAAGGACCCAGGTTCAAGCTCCCAGTCCCCACCTGGAGGGGGAAAGCTTCTCAAGTGGTGAAGCAGTGCTGCAGGTGTCTCTCTGTCTCTCACTCTCTCTACCTCTCCCTTCCCTCTCAATTTCTGACTGTCTCTATCCAATAAATAAATAAAGATAATAAAAAAAATCTGGGGGGAGTTGGGCAGTAGTGCAGTGAGTTAAGCGCACATGGCATGAAGCACAAGGACCGGCATAAGGATCCCGGTTCGAGCCCCGGCTCCCCACCTGCAGGGGAGTCGCTTCACAAGCGGTGAAGCAGATCTGCAGGTGTCTTTCTCTCCCCCTCTGTCTTCCCCTCTTCTCTCCATTTCTCTCTGTCCTATCCAACAACGGTGACACCAGTAACAACAACAACAATAATGACTACAACAAGGGCAACAAAAAGGAAAAATAAATAAATAAATATAAAAAAATTTTTTTAAATGTTTTTTTAAGTGAACCGAACAAGAAGCCAGAGGACCTGGAAAACCTTTTTCTAATGCAGAGAGCCAGGTGGAAAAAAGTAGGATAGATGTGAAAAAGTAAATGGAGGATAGCTGGCCCAGAGTCCTTTTATCTTTTTACAAAATTAATTACACAAATAGAAGTACAATCTCCTCATTAAAAATTAAAACTTTACATGGAAAGCTAAAACACCAGTTTATATAATCCTGGATACTTCCCCAGAGGTAATCATCAGTTTGGTGGGGTTTGTTGTTGACTTTTCTTCTCAACAGGAAGAGACAGATCCCACAGTAAAAATATATATATACAATTGGTTTATGAGGTGCTATTTACTTAACATGAACAGTACTGACTACTCTGTAACTTTCTGCCAACTCTTTATCACTATCTTCAGTCTGATAGAAAACAATTCTTAGGAAACCAAGACAGAGAAATATGGCCCCTCTTCCCCTAGCCTCACCTAGGGATTTGTTCAGAATGCAAACTGTCAGGCCCCACCCACTCCAGTGAGGTAAACCAACAGCTCAGGAGGCAGGGCCTTTTTAGCCAATTTTAAACCACTCTAAGTATCACCCATCTACTCCACCACCTGTGCCCAGCTAAAACTAAGTATTTGAATACGCCCCTCCCCGTGGTGCATAAGTAAGGAAGGATGTGAGACAAGATATCCTACCTCAAAGCAGTGAATCTAACCTCAATCCACAGTTCTCGCACCCACCAACCCGCCCGCAATGTCTGTGAGTGGGTAGGAATGGGGAGGTCAGCAGAAAGAGCAGTGGTTTTTAATCTCTTTGAATTTATCATTCCTGCAGGAAAAACAACAGCTCTGCATGCCCCAGTTAGGCAGAGCATGTTAGCAGTGTCATCTCCTCTGCGTGACTGACAGCATGTAACTAACCATTAAAACACTCTGGAAATATACTGCTCTTAGGTGTCCAATATTAAACCATAAATCCGTGTTTTTCTTTTCAAGTGAATTAATTTCAATTTTAACCACAGGCCTAGTAAAATTACGTAAGACTAGCTACCCTTTGTATCACTAGTGTTATAGTGGGTAACTAGTATTCTAAAACTAGGAAGACACCGATTTCTGTTCTAACAAGGACATGCCTTTAACTAGCCAACACCAGTGAACCTACTAGGTACTCGCATACTGGAGCCTCCACCCACCGCTTGTAGGGATGGAAAATGTTCCCAGAACTATGCTTTTAACTACCTGCTACCTCCCTGAAAGGCTCAGAACTCTTACAAAACCTGCATCATAATGTCCCTCCCTCGGCTTCTCTCATTTTCCTCTAGAGAATCTCGCGTCTGTACTGAATCAATTGCCAACACACCTTTCTCAGGAAGCCTGTCAAGGAAACGACATACATATTTGTGCCTGCGATTGAATCGCTCAGCCTCACTACTCAGTCCAATCTGACTCTGCCAATAAAAGCTCTGCTTTCTCAAGGCACTTCCAGTTTCACTTCTAGTTCCCTTCTCTCAGCTTCCCTAACCCAGGAAATGGCATGGCTATTTCCGTGGGGCCCATACCCAGTATGACTATTCTTAATATAATCTTTGACTTGACATTTCTAAATCCCTCTCCAATCTGATAACTGTTCTTCCATACAAACAAAAATGTTTTAATCAGACCTTAAAATAAATTTGTATCTTGGGCTTTTTTTTTTAATTATATGGCACCAGGAAAAATAACCATTACATCATTTTTTTTTTTAATTTCAGGAGGAAACATGTTTACATCTCAAATGTGTTATAAAAGATTTCAGTATGGTAAAATAAGTTTAATTTCTACTTTCAATACACAGAATTCTTTTTCTTAAAATTGCTTATAGTAACAACAACAAATGACATGTCCTTCAGGACAAAATGGATGGAACTTGATAAATGCTTAGGAGTAAGGTTGTGAAAGACAGTTACAGGATAATTTCACTCATATGTGGAATACAGAAAGGTGAACCATGGACTTACAAAAAGAGAGAGAAAGAAAGAAAAAATTGCTTATAGCAATTTAAACAGGGTTTGTTTTTTTTTTAATCAAGTTGGTGTTCTATTAAGCTGGATCAAAACTCCAAATATATATACAGTATTACCTAAACATTCTAGATTCAAATTCTAACTTTAATTTTGATCTCAACATAGAAATCAAATAGCCACAAATGACATTCTTTTCAAAGGCAAATCTTTGTTGATGTTTATTTAAAGTTACAGTTCAAAAATATCATAGGGACAATAAATGACACTCAACACTTTAAACTGGGATAAAGTCTAAACTTGTCAGATAAAGAAAGAACTAAAATGTGGAAAACTGAGACATGTTATGCATGTACAAACTATTGTATTTACTACTGAATGTAAAACATTAATCCCCCAATAAAGAAATTAAAAAGAAAGGAAGGAAGGAAGAAAAGAAAGAAAGAGCTATAAAAGCCGGATAAGGGCAAGACACTGACAATCCCCATCATCTGAGGCCCTAGTCAGGGAACCCTTGGATTCCCACATTGATATGATGGGCCTAGACCTCGGATAGTTAGATCCCTCTCTCTACCATCGTTGGTCACTTTCATCAGGAACATCGTCATAAGCCCTCTTGTGAGCCTCTACAGGACCTTGCCCTCACTGTAGAGCAGTGATGTAGGGACTCCCCCACTTTCTGAAGGGAAAAGACTGGTCCCGAAATGAGTGCAGCCTAGAATGTTCCCAGCTGTAGGCATGAACTGCGAGCTCAGATTGACAGGGACTTGGGAGGTTACACAGGTTCCTGTGCTAAATATGTATATGGGCCTTGGGTCAGATCAAGGGGGTAAACAGTTCATTGTATTTATGTATTTTCTTTGAGTTTGGTAACAACTCTGTGCGCTAACTCAGCTTTCTAGTCCTCTTTTCAACTCTGACACCATCTTCTTAGACAATATGTTTAGTCCCCCAGCATGTTAGCTATCAAGCTCAAGCAAAAATCTCTAGTCAAAGGCCCTTAGGAACACTCTTTTTTTAAAAAAAAATTTTTATTATCTTATTTATTGGATAGAGATAGTCAGAAATGGAGAGGGAGAAAGAGAGAGAGAGAGACACCTTCAGTCCTGCTTCACCACTCATGAAGCTTTCCCCCTGCAAATGGGGACCGGGGGCTCAGACCTGGGTCCTTGGGCACTGTAACATGTGCGCTCAACCAAATGCGCCACCACCCAGCCCCTGGAACACTCTTAAAAGACTTCCTAGCTTCTATTCACCCTACGATCCCTTTTCTCATCTGCTCTATTCCTACCTTTTGGTTCCTAATTATTAAGCATTTTGTCCTGCTTTGTATCTTAGCACCTTTCAGTCACCAAGTTGCAGGTACTACTATGATCCCATCTGAATTCCCAGGGCAGAAGACCTCACCAATATGCCCTGGGACTTGACCTCTCCAGAGTCCTACCCCATTAGGGAAAGATAAAAGTAGGCTTGGGGTGTGGATAAACCTCCAGCACCCATGTCCAGCAGAGAAGCAATTAAAGAAGCCAGAACTCCCACCCTCTGCATCTCAAAAAGAATTTTGGTCCATATTCCCAGAAGGGGAGAAATGTGAGGGGAAGATGGACCAGAGGGCTCTGAACTTTAATTCCATAAGGACTCAGAAAGAAGAGGGGAAAAAAGGACGCTCAAAAGCAGTAACAGATGTCGGTGAGACTTAAAAAGAGAAGAAAAAATTGACAGAAAGAAATGGAAAGAAAAATAAGATAGTTATTCTAATCAATTCTTATCTGTGATCTTGGGAAAACCACTGTAGTCTCCAGTGGAAGGAATGGGGATACAGAACTCTGGTGGTGGGAATGGTGTGGAATTGTGCCTGTTATCTCAAACTTTTGTAAATCAATATTAAATCACTAATAAAAATTAAAAAGTAAAAAACGTATCATAGGATAGTTGCAATTTCCGTTTTCAACAACACATTAAGCTTTAATAGAAACTTCGGATGATGTGAGCCTGAAGGTGGCGCAGTGGATAAAGCATCGGACTCTCAAACATGAGGTCCTGAGTTCAATCCCCGGAAGCACATGTACCAGAGTGATGTCTGGATCTTTCTCTCTCCTCCTATGTTTCTCATTAATAAATAAATAAATAAAATCTTTTAAAAAAACAAAACTTTGAATGATAAGACTACAGGTGTTCATGACTCATAGCCTTCATACAGTCAGCAATGCCTTCACCAGAGTCCCCAGACACAGTCTAACTCCAGGTACTTTCTGAAGCAACGGTTCTTAAAGAGCCTCAACTGGTAAGTGTGTAGAAATTCCTCGGTTACCTGGGTTAATTAATTTGGCCTGAATAAAAAGAATGTTTTCCTCTTATTCCACATTGTTTAGTGATTTGAAAGGTAGATGATTCATTTTCCTTTCTAGGGAAAGAAAGAAAGAAAGAAAGAAAGAAAGAAAGAAAGAAAGAAAGAAAGAAAGAAAGGAAGGAAGGAAGGAAGGAAGGAAGGAAGGAAGGGAGGAAGGAAGGAAGGAAAAAAGAGATGGAGTTGGCAGTGTTCAAAGCATAAATAGGCTACGTCCACAAAAGTCTTTAAGTACTTTAGTACTTGGGCTTGACCTTCGAACTTTCCCCTCGAACTTTTGTCTAAACGGACAGCCCACCACCACAGCTTTCGAAGTCACAAGACAGATGAAATGACAGAAGCACTGTAAGTGCTTATGAGTGCTCAATCTTGCATTTCAACTTTGGGCTATTGGAGTTTGATTGATTGATTGACTGATTGATTGCCAGCAGGGTTGTCACTGGGGCTCCATACTACATAATTCCACTACTCCAGGCAGACTCTCTTTTGTCTTTCCCAGAAGGTGGGAGACTGTCATAAAGAGGAGGGGAGGCTCCACAGCACTACGCCAGTCCTCAGGAAGCTTCCTTGTGCAGGTGCACCATGCAGTGGCCAGGAGCTCAAACCTGGAGCCTCACGCATGGGAAAATGTGCACTCTACCTGGTGAATTATCTCCCAGCCCCACATTAGTAAGAATTTTTAACAAGTGCTCCAGCCAGTGTTGAAGTGGTTCATCTGGGAAGCCACTAACTTGAGAAACCTCACACAGCATCAATACAACACCAGGCTGTCCAAGGCCTCAGATGTTCATACTTAATGCTACTGAGTAGAGGGTTACATTGTGCTCTAGCTTGTGACTAGTCAGTTTATTACAGGAAGAATAAAAAGGAATCTAACATTCATATTTGTGCTGATTTGGGAGGGGCACCCATACCCACACAAGAATGAGGTGAGATTTCGCTGTTTCTCTTGTAGGGTCAAATCTTTTTATTTATTTTTCTTTTTTCAAGGGCAAGGGAGAAAGGGAGCTAGCACTGTGGTTATGCAAAAAAAGACTTTCGTGCCTGAGGTTTCAAAGTCCCAGGTTCAATCCTCTGTTTTTAGGTTTTGTATGGTCTAACGTGCCCAAACATGCACTCGGTTAAGACCATTATGTTCACAAAGCTGGGCAGGACACACTTGGTTAAATGCACGCATTACCATGTGCAAGGATCCAGGTTCAAGCCCCTGGTCCCTACCCACAGGGAATATGCCTCAGGAGTAATGCGGCAGCACTGGAGGTCTCTCTCTCTCTCTCTCTCATCTTCCCATCCTCTCTCAATTTCTCTCTGTCCTATCAAATAAACATGATTTTATTTTTAATTGCTTTGCTTTTAATATTTTTATTGTCTTTATGTATTGGATAGAGACAGCCAGAATTTGAGAGGAAGGAGGATATAGAGAGGGAGAAAGACAGACACCTGAAGTCCTGCTTCAACACTTGTGAAGCTTTCCCCCTGCAGGTGGGGATCAGGAGCTTGAACCTGGGGCCTTGTGCATTGTAACATGTGCGCTCAATCAGGTGCACCACCTCCGGCCCCTTTACATTTTTTTTAAAGACCCCCATGTTCAAAATCATAAAACACAACTGGGCTTATTAAAAATCAATTTAAATATGTCTAGGGTAAAGTGAATGCATGCTAGTGCAAGCGCTCTTAATGTGCAAAAGTAATGAGCAGTCCAGAAAGCTGTACAGTGGATAAGCGATCATGAGGTTGGTTCTAAGCTTGATCCCTGGCATTGCATGTGCCAGAGCCACGCTCTGATGATCTCTTTCCTCCTTTCATAAATGAGTAAACATATCTTAAAGAAAAAGGGGTAAGTTATTGAAAAAAGAAATAATCCTAACACAACAATTCATAATTTTAACAAAAAGGGTATGTTTTTCAGGAGGAGTAAAGGTAAAACGAAAAATGGCAAAATCTCTCCAGTGACTAAAACCTTTGCTTATCTTCAGTCCTGTGTCACCAAAGCTCAGTGCTCAATCAGCTTAGGCACCATACAAAGTGAGCTGCAGTAAAGCAGGACAGCTGACACTACAGACTGTGGAACCAGGCGGCTCAGGGCCATATTCTAGATAACACACTTAACAGCTGCATCGAGTCATGCAGGCTATTTAACATCTCTGTGTTCCAGTTTCCTCACTGCACAATAAGGACAGTAACAGCTTCAACCTTAAAGGGCTGCAGTGAAAACTAAATGACTGAAAGAAAACCATGTTCTAAGATGTATTAATTTTTTTTAATATTTATTTTATTTATTCCCTTTTGTTGCCGTTGTTTTGTTGTTGTAGTTATTATTGTTGTTGTCGTTGTTGGATAGGACAGAGAGAAATGGAGAGAGGAGGGGAAGACAGAGAGGAGGAGAGAAAGACAGACACCTGCAGACCTGCTTCACCGCCTGTGAAGCGAGTCCCCTGCAGGTAGGGAGCCGGGGTTCGAACCCGGATCCTTATGCCGGTCCTTGTGCTTTGTGCCACCTGCGCTTAACCCGCTGCGCTACAGCCCGACTCCCAATTTATTAATTTTTTTATTCACTGCCACCAGGGTTACCACAAGTGCTTGGTGAGTGCCTAATAACACCACCAGTCCCTGAGGCTCTCCCTCCCTCGCTCCCTTTCTTTTCCCCGACAGAGACAAGTACAGAGAAGGAGAAAGATACTTGCAAGCACTGCTCCACCACTCATGAAGCTCCCCTCATGCAGATGGGGGCCAGGAGCTAGCAGCTGTGCTCTGGGTCACAGTAATGTGTGTTCTACCAGCCCGAATTTATTTAGTTATTTATTTACTTATTTAGGAGAGAAGAGAGAGAGAGAGAGAGAAAGAGAGAGAGATAGAGAGGGAACCAGAGCATCATTCAGGCAGATGCAAAGCCAGGGATTGAACTCGGGGACTCATGCTTGAGAGACCAACGCTTTGTCACCTCCAGGAAAAGCACTTAGAACTGAGTGTTGTACATAAGCACATAGTAAGTGATGACTATTATCCATATATGGGGGGGAGAGAGCATTCAAAAAAATGGAAGCTATTCCAAGCTAAAATAAAGAAATGGGGGGGGGGAGTAATACACATTGAATTCCCCTAGAGAATAATATCCATGAAGAATACTAGAGGTTGAAATAATGAAGGCCCAATTGTGTTGGTCTTGAATGCCAAACCAAAAAAAAAAAAAATTATATATATATATACACACATATAATTACAAAGACAGCCACTTAAATTTTTTTTATCTGATTAGAAATAAGATTTAACAATGTTAGTGACAAAGTCATCACATTAGACTACTGTCGAGGCAGTTCTGATAGTCTCTACTCATTAAGAGTCAGCAGTGGGTAAAGTACTGGGCTTTCAAGCCTGAGGTCCTGAGTCTGATTCCCAGTAGCACATGTGCCACGGTGACATCGGGTTGTCCAGAGACAACAGGCACAGAGTGTCAACCCTTCAGCCTCATTACTCTCATAAGACCTTTCCTTTCATAGTATTCTCTAATTCCATTCCAGGAGGTTAATTTCCTAACAAAGCCCCAAAACCTAGATATAGAGACCAGGTGCCGTGAGATAGAGCATATGTTCACATGTATCCATAAATACCTGAAAGCAAAAGTACACAATAGTCTGCTGTGAGTCAGTATAAAGTTCCTAATGAAATAGTATCTAATTAATCTTAGATACCTCCTGGGATGCATTGGATCGACCTTCCCGTGGTGCATCCCGTGAGTACCCATTCATTGGGGAAACTGACGATCCTTCCTAGCCGACTGAATCGACATGGATCCCAGTCACTTTCAAAGCCAGCAACAAGCAGCAACCTGACGCTCTTGACTGGCTACGGAAGAAGGGCAAACGGAAGAAGAAGAAGAAGAAGAAGAAAGAAGAAGAAAGAAGAAGAAGAAGAAGAAGAAGAGGAAGAAGAGGAAGAAGAGGAAGAAGAGGAAGAAGAGGAAGAAGAAGAAGAAGAAGAAGAAGATACCCTCCTCACCTACTTCCTATTACAGTTATCTCACTCACTCCAAAGCTAACCTTAGCAAAGCAAGAACTGCAAAAGCTGAATAAGGGCAAGAGGCTGGCATACTTTTAACGATGACTCGTTAGTCACTATCAGGCCACCCCATCAGCTGGGGCCCTAGTCGGGGAATCCTGAGATTCCCAAACAGACTTGATGGGCCTAGACCTCAAATAAATCCCTCTCTCCATTGTTACTGGTCATCTCTATCAGGAACAACAAAATAGACCCCTTTGTGAGCCCCCACAGGGCCTTGCCCTCAACTTGAATCAACAACGGTAAAGAATGCCCCATCCTCTGAAGGGAGGCTGAACAACATACTCTGGGCTACACCTGAGGAAAACAGATCGATATTGGGGCAGCTTGGAAAATGTTCCTACTCATGACCACAGAATGTGAGCTCTGATCTACAGGGATGCAGAGGTCACATAGGATCCTAAGCTGAATATGAGCTCCTGACCAAATCAAATCAATGGGATTTACAGTCAACAATATTTATACCCCTTTCCCATATTAGGGAGATACTGTCTTCCCTGATCCAGCTTTCTGGTCCTTTTCCAGGCATGACATCATCTCCCCAGACAATAACTTGGATCCACCTGCGTATCAGATTTCAGGCTCAGGGAAAAAAAAATTGTATAGCCACAGGCCCTTTGGAATATAATTAAAATATGCCTACTAGCTATCTACAAAATGGAGGACCCCCCAACTCTTCATCTGCACCAGTCCAGCTTTTAGGTTCATGATTGTTCAACAATTTGTTTGGCCTTGTATGTTAACTCTTTTCAGCCACCAGGTTCCAGATGCTAGCATGATACCAACCAGACTTCCCTAGATAGACAACCCCACCAAAGTGTCTGGAGCTCTGCTTCCCCAGAGCCCCACCCTACTAGGGAAAGAGAGGCTGGCTGGGAGTATAGATGGACCAGTCAACACCCATGTTCAGTGGGGAAGCAATTATAGAAGTCAGACCTTCCACCTTCTGCAACCCACAATGACCCTGGGTCCATACTCCCAGAGGAAAGCTATCATGGGAGGGGATGGGATACAGAGATCTGGTGGTGGGAACTGTGTGGAGTTGTACCCATCTTATCCTATGGTTCTGTCAATGTTTCCTTTTTATAAATAAACAAATAAAGCATAAATTCTAGAGACCTAGTATACAGCATGGTGATTAGCTAATACTGTATTCCCAGTATACAGATATTAGCAATCTGCTGAGATTAGGCCTAAAGCATAATTAATTATGTCAGGTGATGGGTGTACTAGTAACCCTGAGTATGGCAATAATTTCACCATGTAGTCACATACTAAATATCACATCATACTCTTCAAACATATATACATGTTTTTCTTTTCTTTATTGGGGGATTAATGGTTTACAGTCAACAGTAAAAAAAAAAGTAGCTGGTACATGTGTAACATTTCTCAGTTTTCCAGATAACACTCTAACCCCCACCTTGAACCTCCTCCACCATCATATTCCAGGACCCAAACATTCCCCCCAGCCCCAGAGTCCTTTACTTTGGTGCAGAACACCAAAAAAACAACACACTTTTATCTATAAAAAGTAAAAAAAAAGGGGGTGGGGGAGACAGCATAATGGTTATGCAAACAGACTCTCATGCCTGAGGCTCCTAAGTCCCAGGTTCAATCCCCTGCACCACCATAAGCCTGAGCTGAGCAGTGCTCTGGTGTTTTCTCTCTCTCTCCTCTCTTCATCTCTCTCAAAAATAAAATTAATTTAAAAAAAAAAAGTAAGAAAAGGGAGATTTCCTCAGACAAAGTAACATTATACTACAAAGCCAATATAAAGGTCCAACTCCGGACCCAACTCCACCAAGTAACGAGAGAAAAGGTGATCCCGCCGCAGCTGTCGGTGTCACACCACCTCAACAATGTGCGCTGTGGAGAGGTACTATCCGCCGGGCTCCCTCCCTTACCACCAGTGCAACAGACAGGGCCCTTCTCTCCCCAGCCAAAGGATGGCTGGAGTTCACTAAGCGACTGTCTAAAGACAACCTTTGAAAACAACTGTTGGGTGAAGCTCTCTTTTCTTGTTTTCTATTTCTTTGAGACACTAGTAAGAGAAATACATTAATACTGATCACAGGAGGGAAAAGCATGCACTAAAAGACTGCCAACAGAGCTGGGAAACACATCATGACACAGGGTAGTGAGCAAGTTAGACATTTGGCTTTCTTGGGTAATCAATCATTCTGGCAAGACAAACAAAGCCAGGAGGCCCAGATTTTTATATACCTTCTTCTAAAGTTCTTTACAGTTACAATTTTAGACCTGGGGGAGGGGGGGAGAGTCCCGGCTGTCTTGTTCTTTTTAAAGCTTCGAGTATCTTGCAAGTATTAGAATTTCAAGCCCTGAAATGTATTCACTTACATGTTCCCGTCAGCATTACCAACAACACTCCATCACCCATTTTGGTACTGTCTCCAGATGATTTTTAATCCCCGCCTGACTTCTCCCTACCAACAAGTACTTGGATACCATCTTTACCCCGCCTGCCCCCATTACTTTCTTGTGCTTAGGGAATTATAATTACAGTGATCCTGCCTTTAGAACATCCTCCGAGCACAAAGCCTCTTTGTATGGCTGGGGGTAAGGAGGGGAAGCCTTCTAGGCTCCACAGCAAAGGGTGGGTGGTGGCAACAGAGACAGCAACGAAGGATGAGGAGCTGGAGCTGCGAAGGTGGTCCTTGGGTGTGGCTCACAATTGTTCAAGACGCTGCACTTGTACCTAGCCAAGGTGCCTGCAAAGCTTCTGCACCTTTCGGTGGGGTGCAGACAGAGGGTGCTCTCCTGACAGATGGGCAGATACCATCCAGCCCAGAGGTCAGGAAGCAGAAGGAAGCATGAAAGAAAGGAAAGCAGTAGGTAAAGTCTGATTCTGAGGTGTTCTCTGGCGACGAAGGATCCCACCCTAATGAGTCAGTGGTTAGCGCAGGCATAACTGACTGGCACCCAGTCCATGCCGTCATACGGGTTGCGACATCAACAGAAACCTGTACGAGGCAAGTCTGTTGAAAGGTAAGAGTCTAAAAACAGAGTAAGAAAATGCTTTTTGCTAGTTATGAGTACCAACTCCTATTTGCATAAGTGATTTCAATACTTACTTTTAGTCTAGCTACAATTTCAACCTAGTACTGAAAAGAGAAGAAGGAGGAGGAGGAGGAGGAGGAGGAGGAGGAGAAGGAGAAGAAGTAAAAAAAAAAAAAAAAAGGCCCACTTTCTAGCTCTGTGACAATAAACAGACTTCAACTAAAACCCAGTGGACGCGATCTGTAGAGCCAAGTCAAAGGTGCTGACGCAGAGCAGATACGAACAGGTAGGTCACGGCTCGACAAGCACAGCCACGAGACTGCTCTACAAGCTGCCTGCTGTCCCCTCATGCAACTCCTTTTCTTCCCTCAGCACTCCTTTCCTCTTTCCAAGGAGCCTAATGGTGACTATAGATGTCAAAGCTTACAGTCTCTCTGATTTCTGCACACACTTCATCACAAAAGCAAATCACGGAGTGACAGTTTTCCATATGGTGACCCCGGGAGAGCAGCAGAGACTCATCAGTTTCCTCCACCCAGATGCCCAGCGGCACCCTGGTTAACTGTCCTGCACAGTCCTGAGAAAAGCACCGACCAAATAAGGGGGAGATGAGCAAGCTGGAAGGTGGGTGAGTGGGCAGAGTGTTGGACTTAAAATGCAGGATCTATGACCTGGGTCATGATGCAGTGGATAAAGCAAGTTAAATTTTCAAGCATGGGGGTCGAGCAGTGGCGCAGCAGGTTAAGCACACATGGCACAAGGCACAAGGGCCAGCCAGCATAAGGATCCCAGTTCGAGGCCCCGGCTCCCCACTTGCAGGGGAGTTGCTTCACAAGCGGTGAAGCAGGTCTGCAGGTGTCTTTCTCTCCCTCTGTCTTCCTGTGCTCTCTCCATTTCTCTCTGTCCTATCCAACAATGGCATCAATAACAACAACAATAACTACAACAACAATAAAAACAAGAGCAGCAAAAGAGAAAATAGTAATTATATTAAAATAATTTTTAAAAATTTTTTCAAGCATGAGGCCTAAGGTCCCAACTCCAGAATCAAATGTGCCAGAGAAACATTCTAGCATGCTCGCCCGCATTTACTCACTCACTCTCACAAATAAACAGATCTAAAATAAATAAATGGAAACATGAGGGCTGAGTGGTGGTGCACCGGGTTAAGTGCACATAGTACAAAGCACAAGGACTCACTCAAGGAACCCAGCTCAAGCCCCCAGTTCCCCACAGGGGGTCACTTCACAATTGGTGAAGCAGGTCTGTAGTTATCTCTTTCCCTGTCTTCCCCTCCCCTCTCAGTTTCTCTCTGTCCTAACCAAAAAAAATGGAAAAAATGGCCACAGGAGCAGTGGATTCATAGTGCGGGCATCGAGTCCCAGTGATAACCCTGCACACACAAAAATAAATAAAATAAAATAAGTAAAAACATAAGGTCCTAAATCCAGTCCCAGGCATGGTATGAGTCAGAGGGATGCTCTTGGGAGTTCATTCTTTCACTACTAAGTACAATAACTCTTAACAAGAGAGAGAAAAGGTGGTCTGGGAGGTGGCGCAGTGGATAAAGCACTGGATTCTCAAGAATGAGGTCCTGAGTTCGATCCCCAGCAGCACACGTACCAGAGTGATGTCTGGTTCTTTCTCTCCTCCTATCTTTCTCATGAATAAATAAATTATTTTTAAAAAACTATATTTTAAAAAAGGAGAGAAAAGCTGAAACTGTTTTTTGAATCAGGTCTACAGGTGAGAACTGTTTATTCTACTTGGGGGGGGGCAAACCCATTTTGTTGTTGTTGCTGTTTTTAAAGATGTTTAGTCTTATTTACAGATTTTCTTCAAAATAATTCCTTTAGGACAGCAGCAAAAGCACAATGGAACCCTCTATCCATCAACCTCAATCATGTTTAAAAATAATATAAAACAGACGACAACGAAAACCACTTCAAATGCACCTCTCCCTTGAGCCTGCAGAACAGCCCTCTTCCATGACAACTGCTCTGAAAAGCACACTGCTGTGATCTGCAAAGCAGTAGGAAGTCCAGTCCTGTCCCGGTTAGGTACTCCCCTCCAAGGAAAAAAATGAAACAGCAGGAAGCATAAACAATCACTTAATGGAAAATACAAATGGGTAAATATTTTCAAAATTGGCTAAAAAGCCTCAGGTTCTAAGAAATTCAGGAAGGCTAGTATAGGGGAAATTGGAAAAGAAATGCAACATTTGATCTCCCTCTCAAAGTGAGTGTAAGGCAAAAGGGGACAAGCACACAGTTACTTTCCTGCCCTGCATTCACAAGACCTTCTTATCTTTTTAATGACTCTTTGTCATCTTATCTGCTCGGCAATGAGAGCTGACTCTGGACCGTGTGTTCTGTGGCTATTTCTCCAGCTCCATGACGAACTCTACAATGCAATGCAGAGTGACTTCTTTGGTTCAGTTGAGGACGGTGATGATGAGAAGCCAGGTGTGGTGGGTTCCCTTACCCCAGCGCTGACCAGTCCTTTCGCAAAGCCCATGATGACTATGAGTGGTACAGCCTGTCACTGCTGGACCAACCGTTCCAAAGCTGCAAGGTGGTACTAGCTCATACAGCACCCTTGTGAGAATTAGGAAAGCTCGTCCCTTCTGAAGGGCCAGAGTTCCACCGGAGGGAATCATCGTGATAAGCACGGCACAGGATCCTAGAAAAGATCCTCCGTGCAGGGGCCAAACTACACAACCTTACAGAAAACTATCTGGAGCAACACTGCACCTCCAATGCTGGTTTCTAAAAAGGAGAACTTGACCACTTATGAGAACTCTGGTGGTTCTCTTTGGGAAGTGGCAGGGTGGGGATCTAGAACTTTGGTGATGGGTGTGGTGTGGAGCTGCAGGCTGCGATCTTACAATCTTGTGACCTCCTATAAATCACAAATAAAAAAGAAAAAGAAAAAGAAAAAAAAAGTAGAACTTTACCAAAGAGATATTTCCCTACCAGAAATCCTCCCACTAATACCAATTCACTCCAGGGACCCGTGAAAGAACATGTTTTGTGTATCTGATGCACAGAGCTCAATTCCTGGCACCAAAAACAACAGCAGCAAAAATGCATACTTAAACATACTAGGACTAAAGTTAAAAGGTTCTAGCAGAGGAAAACTAACAAATCTGGGAGAAAAGAAATTCTTTCGTCCTGAGGACTAATAATCAGTTGCTTCTTAGCGGCACTGGTCTTTGGCTACATTTTCCAACAGCTTCAGATGCATGCAGTGAGCTTCAAACAACAATCACTGTAGTGAAAGGCAAGACCACAGACATTTATCTTTGGAAATTTACCTTCCCTAAATCTGCTACTTTTCCCTTCTCTGCTAAACCCTTTTTTTGCTCTTATCCTAACTATAAAACCACAGGTAGCATGGGGAAGAAGGGTAGTGGATAAAGTCTTGAGGTTCAATGCCCAACATGGCATATGCTAGAGATGTTCGGGATCTCTCTCCCTTTTCTCACTGATAAATCTTCAACACACACACACACACACACACACACACACACACACACACACACACACACACACAGTGACCATAAGACTTGGTAGGTGGTGGAGCCCTTAGCTAACTGAAAGAATAACAGATAAGCTGGAGGAAGGCAGGCTTAACAGACAAATGACTGCCGACCATCTCTCGTTCTCTTACACCCTATCAAAAGAGCTAAGTATTAGTCCCACAGAAGGGACAATAGAGAGCAGCCTGGAAACTGCAGGGGCTGGAGCACAGCTGAGATGGAGTCAGAAGGAGCCAAAGACACAGGGAGGGGCCAGGAAGAGAGAGCATAGTAGTTGTACAAAAGACTTTCATGTCCGAGTCTCCCAGGTCCCCGGTTCAAACCCCCACTGCACCACCAAAAACTAGAGCTGAGCAGTGCTCTAGTTTCTCTGTCATTAAAGTTAAATAATAATTAAAAAAAAAAAAAAAAACGGGGTCGGACCATAGAGCAGTGGGTTAAGCGCACATGGGTGGCAAGGACCAGCATCAGGACCCTGGAGAGAGCCCCAGGCTCCCCACCTGCAAAGGGGTCACTTCACAAGCAGTGAAGCAGGTCTGCAGGTGTCTTTCTCTCCCCTGTCTTCCCCTCCTCTCTCCATTTCTCTGTCCTATCCAACAATAACTACTATTGATGAATAGCAACAATAATAATAGCTACAATGATAAAATAACGATCCCCAGCAATAACCCTGAAAACAAACAAACAAATGTTTAAAGACACTTTAACAGGGATCTGAATCTTCAGGACTTCTTCAGAATCAGATTTCTAGGTCCCGCTCCATAGCTGCTAAGTCAGACTGTCCTAGTGCATTTTTATTTTCACAAAGCTCAAACTGCTAGCCCAGGCACACTAGGAAGTTTAGAAAGAATGAGAAATGACCCACACCTACCACCCGTTCCAAGAGCAAAGTCATCCGTGCCAAGCTATGTTTTGCAAGTCAGAAAGGGCAAGAGAAGGATTACCAGCCTGCATGCCTGTAGCTAAGGTCTCATTACTACAGAAAACAAACTACAAAAAAATACTTTCCACGTGAGAAATAGAACATCTGGAAAAATATTTAAAGCAGTATCATGCCTACCTCTGTACCCTACACCCAACAGAGGCAAATCTTAATTTGTAATGATCTGATTTAGATTTTAGAAATGCAGTTATTACAGATAATTGAAATCATCTGTGCATCTCTGTCCACTCTCATCTTCTCTTCCCAGAATAATTCGCTACTCTGAATTTTGTCACTTGTTACCATGTATGTTTTTCTTCTATAAAGGGGTTAGTACATAACCAGGGCAGTCTTGTTTTCTTGTTTTTAGATTGTATACAAGTGGAAATACTCTGTGAGAATTCTTCTGTGGTTTCCTCTCCCACTCTTTACTCTGTAAATAAGAGTCAATCATTTTAATGCATGTAGTCCTGGTTTTACTTTTTACAGTGCTATAATATTCAATTGTGTAGAATAATTTACGTATTGCTTTGTTGGTGGTTATTTAGGATGCAATAAACATTTCTGTACTTTTTTTCTTGGGCAAGCAGGCAAGAATTTCTAGGTTATGTCGACAGAAATGAACGTTCTGAGTAGACGAAGATCTCTGCCTGCCCTCTTTCAATCAGGCTTCAAGAAGGTTGGACCCACTAGCCTTCCTGCTAGAAATATAGAAAAACTGACTTGCCCACAACCTTGCTAGCACTCAAATTATCAAAGCACTTAATTTTTGCCAGTCTATGGATGTGAAATGGCCTCCAGTGTTGTTTCAGTTTGCAGTTTGCATTTCCCTGATTATAAGTCTTTGACGAGTAAATGTTCCGTGCTTTTATACTTATCTGTCAAATAGGCATTTCTCACATTTTTAGAAGAAAAACCGAGCCCATCCTCTCTTGAGTCAGGGCAGTTCTTCCCAGAGCACCCAGCCAACAGTCACCACAGCTGGAAAGCTGAGGTGCAGGAGGGCAGCGAGGAAACGGCAGCCTTAAACAAGGAATCCTCTTGGACAAAGGGCCCTGATTAATGCATTTGCAAATTATCTTTCCCTTCCCGCTTTTGTCAAGCCTTACTTACAAGACAATGCTATGGGCACAGAGAGCCCAAAGCCTCCCCAGCAGCCTCTCCAAGGCAGGAGAGAATAGGGGTGGCGATGCAATAGCTAAAACAATCATTTTTTAAAAAGTACTACAACTGTCTTTACTCCAAGAAAACCAAGCGACTACAGACCAATACCTGGTTCCTTGGCCTTGTAAGATTTCACCCACCTCTAACAGGCTCTGCTCAAACTCAACCCATCTGGCTTCTTTCAAAATAACCCAATCTTTTTTGTCTAGACCCAGTGGCTGCCCCCCTCCCTTCAGCAACCCTTTCATCTCCCTTCCCCCACAATGACTAAATAGCCTCTCCTTCCCCACCACTGTCTTTCTGCTTTCCAGTTCCACCAGACCATCTCTCTTCCTTCCCTGGAACACAGTTGCGCTCTCTTTTTCTCTCTAGTTTACAACTCTTTTGCCCTCTCCTCATCCCTTTCCAGAAATCACCCACAGCCAAAAACAAACAACCAACCAACCTCCCCACCATCCACTCCAAAGATAAACGGAAACCCCAATCCCATGCAGTCCGGCCCTGCATGTCAGGCAGGGCGGTGATTTTTGTCCCAAGCCTCCCTTTCCCCTTCCCTCATGGGATAGCCTCTTTATTATTATAATTTTTTTGGGGGGGGAGAGGGGGAGTCTTCTAGATCAATCAGATCTAGACCACCTAGAAAAAGCTCAGCCAGCTTTCTCGTGACAGCAATGCCTTTCCTACAGCCATGTAGAATCTCTTGCGGGGAGGGGGGGAACACAATGAAAAAAAAAGGGGGGGCTATTTTGTTAAAAAAAAAAAAAAAAGAGAGAGAGAGAAGCAAGGCCACCTAGGGCAGCCCCACAAACGCAGGCAGGCCGCCTTCCTATCAGTTCCAGCTAAACTGGCTCAGTCCGTGCAGTGGTGGGGAAGGCGGCCTGGCCCACACCGCTGGGTCCCCGCGACAAGTTTGCGCAGCGCTGCCCCACGCGCCCCGGAGCCCCGCCTTCGCCCTGCCTCCCTGCCCCCACCTCGCCCGCAGCACCCCTGGGTGCCCGCTCCCCTGGGTGCCCCAGCCCGCCGGGGAGCGCGCCGCACCGGTGGGCGTGCCCGTCTGTCCGGCCCCGGGGCCTAGCGCCCCCTCCGCCCGCCCGCAGCTCTCGGTGCTCCGGGGCGCGCAGGGCGGCCCTGGATCCCGGCCGGGACTCGGCGCTCCCTCGGCTCTGTGACCTTGGGCGAGTCATTTCCCCCGCGAGCCTCGGCTTCCTCCGGGGAGCGGCGAGCCCGGCAGAGGCGCGGCGGGGCGCAGGGGAGGGGAGGGTGGGGGGAGGGTAGGAGGGGCGGGGAGAGGAGGGGAGAGGAGGGGAGAGGAGGGGGCCGCCCGCCCGGCCCGGCCCGGGGGTGGAAGGGGGACACGCTTTGTGAGCCGCCCGGCCGGACAAAGCTGACCCCGCCGGCGCTCCACCCCCGCCCGGGAGCGACCCACGCCCCTCCCCGCCGGGCTCGCTCCCGGACCCCGTACCTGAACCCGGCGCTCGGCCGCAGGCGCCGCCTCCCTGGGCGCCCGCCCGGAGAGGCCCGTGGCCCTGAGGACTGAGGCGGCCGGCGGCGGCGGGCTCGGGCCGGGGCGGCGGCGGCGGCGGCGGCGGCGGCGGGGGGGGGCGCGGGCGGCGCGGGGGCCCGAGCTCGGCGGGGCCCGGCCTGGGAGACGACGACGGAGGCTGGAAGTGCGCGGCGGCCGCGGCTGCTGAGGCGGCGGCGGCGGCGACCGCGGCGGCGGCGCTTCCGCTCATGGCGGGGCCGCGGGCAGCGGCTCCGGCTGCGACTCGACTCCGGCGAGGCGGGCGCTGGCTGGGCCCCGGCCGGCGGCGGCGGCGGTAGCGGCGGCGGCGCGGCGGCGGAGGCGGCTCCCGCGGGGGGAGGAGGCGGAGCCGGGAAGCCGCGGCGGCGAGGAGGGGGCGGGACGCGGAGGGGGCGGGGACGCCGCGTCGCCGCCGCCGCCAATGAGAAGCCGGCTCCTCGGCCGCGGCTCCGGGGCCCGGGGGGCGGTGCCGAGGGACACCCACAGCCCGGGCGGCTCGCCGAGCATCGGGGAAGCTGTGGGCCTCCCGCCCGCCTGCCCGCCCCGAGAGCCGGCTCCAAGGGCTGCCCCGCCCCCGGGGCGCGGCTGCGGGCCTCCCGGGCCTGGCCTGGAGCGACCTGGCCGGGCTGGGGCTGGGGCTGGGGCTGGGGCTGGGGCTGGGGCTGGGGCTGGGGCTGGGGCTGGGGCTGGGGCTGGGGCTGGGGCTGGGGCTGGGGCTGGGGCTGGGGCTGGGGCTGGGGCTCCGCTGCGCCGCTGCCGGGGCCCGGGGCGACTGCGCCTTGGAGCCTGGCTTGGGGCTCGCCCGCGCTGGGGCTGCGGGCCTGCGGCTCCACGGCTTGTGCGGCCCCCTGCCTCCTCCTCATCCCCCACGCTGTAGAGCTGCCGTCGCCTTTCCCTCTCTCAGCTGTTTTCCTCAAAAGTTTTCCCCCTTTTCCGACACTTAGCGAAGCAGCTCTTCTCTTCCCTTGCTGGGCAGCGTCTCCGTGAGAAATCAGCCCCTGCGGGACCCAGAAGGAATAGCAGAGGCAGAAAAGCAGAGACGGGAGATGAGCTTCTTTCCTAAGTCTGGAGGCCCATGTTTGAATCCGAAGCCCAACCCTGCAGGGTTCCCTCGTTCCTTTCTTGGACTTGCTTCCTTTATCTTTAAATGTCTTTGTTGCAAAGGTTTCTAGGAAACCATCCAAGTTTCCAGGGCTTAATCTCAAAAAAAAAAAAAAAAAAAAAGTGTGGGGGGAGACCGAGGTGAGGAATGACTTTTGAGCTGTGCAAACAGTTTTCCTATATGAGAGAAGGATTCTGCAGATTCGTAACACCACCATCATCCCCCACACACCATCCACCTCTACTTGCATGCAGTGTTGACCATTTCTTTTTCATGTCTCTGACTCTCACCTCAGAGCCTTAGAGCAAAATAAACTCAACCACGTGCTATGTTTGCCTCTAAGTACAGCCATGTGAGCGAGGGTGAAGCTACACTGCTGACTAGATCATTTCAGTAAAGCATTAAGCTCAGTCCTTCCCACATGCAGCCACCGAGGATGAGCAGAAAGTGAGAGCCGCACATCCACAAGACTACTGGAAGTGCAGCTGAACTCCGAGTCTCCTCCCCGACAGTTGCCAGCTAGAGGTGCGTGACCTCTCTCTCATTCAGTCATCAGCAACTCTAGCCACTGGAATACAGTGATGAAGCACGTAGTCCTGTCTTCAAAGAGTTTACAGTCTCCTCACCGGATAGTGTGGGGGGGGACCCTAAATTTCCTCAATCCCACCCTTGGTTTTCTGATTCGAGAAGAGACGGGTTACCTGTATTTACTTTTAGTTAGATATAGGGGTTTTGAGAAGCCCAGTGGTGGTATGCCCAGTAAAGCAGAAGTATTCTTAGGAGCATGGACAGGTTCAAGCCCCTGTCCTCTTGTCCCTATTTGCATAAACATTTTGCTATCTCTTCTGTCCTAGCTTTAATTTTTTATTAAAAAATATATATGTAACATCAATAACAACAATAATAATAACTACAACAACAATAATAAAAAACAAGGACAACAAAGGGGAAGATAAATAAATTTATATATATATATATATATATATATATATATATGGAGTGAGGGAGATAGTTTGCTTGATAGAGCTCTCATTTTAGTTACGTGTGTGTGTGTGTGTGTGTGTGTGTGTAGAGGGAGAGAGAGAGGGAAACAGAGACATTCTGTGTGGCTAGAAAAATAGCTTACCAAGTGGGGTGTATGCTTTGCTGTGTTTGAGCCCTAATACCACATGGGAGTTCCTGAACCAGAGGAAATTCCAGTACTATGGTGTCTGTCTCCATATCTTCATATAAAAATAAAAAAGGAGCCCAGAAACAGTAAACTTGCCCATGTGTAAAACACTGACTGAAAAAATACACACATACACACACACACACACACACACACACACACACGGTGCTTGTATAGACATGATTCAGCACTAGAGCACAGGACTTGCATGCCTAAGCTCCCAAGTTCCACCTCTGACACCACATATGCTCTTGCTCTCATTCTGTCTCTCATAAATATTTTTAAAATAAAAATATTGAAATTACATTATAACATGTATTTCAAGTATATAGCATTATACATAGACATACATATATACTATTATATGTAACATACATATTATATTCACCACCAGAAGTCTAATTTCCATGATCTTTTTTGATTACTGATAAAGATTCATATGTGTGAGAAAGTCTGTTTTTTTGTATTCTTTTTTAAAATTATTTTAAATACTTATTATTGCATAGAAACAGAAATGGAGAGGGGAGGGAGAAACAGAGAGGGAAAGAGACAGAGACACCTGCAGCCCTACTTCACCCCTCATGAAGCTTTCCCCCTGTAGGGAGGACCAGGGGCTTGAACCGGGGTCCTCGTGCACTATGTGAGTGCTTAACCATGTGTGCCACCACCTGGTCCTGTTTTTTGTATTCTTGTCTGTGATATATATGTATGTGGAGTAAGAAAGGGAGAGAGGAAGAGAGATTTATTTGTTAATTATAGGAAGAGGAGAGTGAGAACCATAGCATCACTCTGGCACTTGCAGTGCTGGAGATTGAGCTCATGTTTGCAAGTCCAACACATTATCTAATGTCCTACTCCCCAGACTGTGAGTGAAATATTTCTTTAATTACTGTATTTTCCTGGGAATTTTATGATCACATCTTTAGCCCTGGCTGTCATTGCTTACTTAAAGACTAATTCAGTCTGTAATTGATTGTAATACATTGAATAAATGTGATAAATGAGTCCATAATGACTGTCAGAGGGAAAGCAGAACAAAAACTCATCAGCCTCCAGAGGAAATACTATATATATTAAAGCGAAAGAATGGAGCATTCTTTAACCTGCCATTTTGGAAGAAATTAGGTTCATCCCCAATTAATGAGGGGAAACTCTCCCTTACAGAAGGGTGTCAGCTAGGAAGTGGAGAAAGACTAATAGAATGAGAAAAATCACCATTTTGTAATCTCCAATGAGATAATTTATTCAGATAATGAGAGTCAAGTGGATGTTAAAACCATTAGAAAAGAAAGAGAAAGAGTGTTGTATCTATTTTCCACCACTCGCCGTACAAGTCTTCTAATTTGCCTTCTGCTTCCAGCATTCTTTTTTTTAAACTTATTTATTTATTTATTTTTATTTATAAAAGGGAAGCATTGACAAAACCATAGGATAAGAGGGTACAACTCCACACAGTTCCCGCCACCAGCTCTCCGTATCCCACCAGCATCCTATTGAGACCACAATACCTGAAGGACAGTGGTGAGCTTTCTAGCTACTCAGTGGCCTTTTCTCCTCTTCCATGATTTCTTTCTTTTTAAAGATTTTATTTATTTATTTATGAGAAAGATAGGAGGAGAGAGAAAGAACTAGACATCAGTCTGGCACATGTGCTCCCATGATTTCTTTATAGTAATTGACATTAGAGGCTGCCTCCCTTTCCCAATAACTCTCTCTTTTCATCCACAAAAAGACTGG
The DNA here is from genome assembly GCF_950295315.1 of Erinaceus europaeus. Classification (NCBI taxonomy): domain Eukaryota; kingdom Metazoa; phylum Chordata; class Mammalia; order Eulipotyphla; family Erinaceidae; genus Erinaceus; species Erinaceus europaeus. The sequence goes on along the minus strand of NC_080171.1, from coordinate 16,671,370 downwards.
TCATATATTGTATAACCAGCAAACCTTATGTTTAATGACTTGAAACAATAATTTGCTATTGTTTCCCATGTTTCTGTGGGTAGATTGAGCTCAGTTGGGTGGTTCTCAGAATCTCTTAGAAGGGAGGTGGCACAATGGACAAAGTGCTGGACTTTCGAGCATGAAGTGTTAGTTTGATCCCCAACGTTGTATTTGCCAAAGTGATGGCTTGGTGTCCTCTCTCTCACTCTCTCGCTCTCTCTCATTAACAAATAAAATCTTTTGAAAAATAATTTGGGGCTAGGGAGATAAGATAATAGTTATGCAAAAAAAAGACTTCCATGCTTGAGACACTAAAGGCCCCAGGTTCAATCAAAACAGTGTTCTAGAGGGGGAAAAATTGGGCTTGGAAGGCGATGCAGTAGATTAAAGTATTGGACTCTGAAGCATGAGGCCCTGAGTTCAATTCCCAATATACCATGTGCCAGAATGATACTCCAGTTCTCTCTCTCCTTCCATCCTTCTTTCTTATTAACAAATCAATTTCTTTTTAAATTTATTTTTTAAATATCTTTTAAAAATATTTATTTACTTATTATTGGACAGAGTCAGAGAGAAATTGGGGAGGGGGCGGGGAGATAGAGAATGAGATAAAGATACCTGCAGTCCTGCTTTACCACTTGTGAAGCTTTCCTCCTGCAGGAAGGAATCAGGGGCTTGAACCTGGGTCTTTATGTGCTGTAATATGTGTGTTTAACCAGGTGTGCCACTATGTGGCCCAAATAAAATATTTTAAAATTATTTATAAATGGCTAAAAAAAAATTAAGTAAAGGTTGTGGACAGGTGTTAGCTAAGGTTGAAGTCATCTGAAAGCTTAACCAAGCTAGACAGTCTAAATAATTTCTTCCTCACTTACTTGTCTGGTACTTAAACTGTGATGGCGGGAGTACCTGGCAGTTCTCTGGGCATATCCCACCCCCTTTATCTCTCTCCATGTGACTGTCTTGAACTGCCTAACAGCATGATAGTCTCAGGATAGAAAAACTTCTTACATAGTGCATAGTTTCCCTAGAGCAAACTTTATTTTTAAAAAGGTTTTTTTTCTTTTCTTTTCTTTTCTTTTCTTCTTTTTTCTTATTCTAAGGGGAGATACAGAGAGAAAGAGAGACCAGAGCACTGCTCAGTTCTGATTTATGGAAGTGCCAAGGACCTCAGAGCCTCAGACATGAAAGTCTTTTGTATACCCATTGCCCCAGCCCACTAAAGCAAACTTTCTATATTTCCCATGCAGAAGCTGAAAGTCTTATTAAGAAACCACTAGTTTTGTCTTTCTCAGTCAATATGCACCATCCACTACTTTCACCATTATTTTCTTTAGAAGAGAGAAATGAATGTTGGCCCTCCCAGAATAAAATGTAAGGCCTAGATCATGTTTTTATTGTTTCATCTATTTACTTACTTCTATCCCCCAAGTAATTTTGAAGTAGCTTTCTCAATCCTTCAAAAATAATCCAGTCTCACAAGATGCTCTGTAATGCTGGCTAGAGGGAGGCTGTTTCCATAGAGCCAGGAGCTGTCTTTCCTTTCACACACATCTGTTTCTCAGCAGTTGACTTAATATCTCATTAGTGAAGACAATGACAAGGGCTCGCAAGATAGCTCATTTGGGTGGGCACCTGCTTTACCATGTGTGAATCCTGAGTTCAAATTGCTAGCATACCATATGGGAATGCTATGACAAGGGGGTGGAGATTTCACTGCTCTTATATCTCTCCTTTTCTCTAGCTGAAAAGTTGACCTGGAGTGGTGAAGCCCTGGCAAAGGCAAAATGATGATGATGGTGATGATGATGATGATGATGATGATGATGATAGCACATTTTCAGTATAAATACACCTCACATAAACAAGTTTGGGGACAGCATCAAAAAACAGTCTGTTCATTGTAAATGTTCATTATACAGGTGTCTAGGTTGTCATGTTTTACATACAGACCAGAGAGTACTGGTTAGTCTTATAGTTTACTAGTTAAAATAATTTCTTGTGCATCATATATTGAATCTTTTAAACTGGAAGTTAACATAAACCACACAGAATTTATTGATTCCTGTAACCCAAAGTCTGGGATGAAACTGATATGGTTTGATTCAGGAGCCCTTCATCTCTTAACTCTGCTCACAGACATGTTGTTCTCGTGCTAGATTACATGTTGGGCCAAGATGGCAATTCTCGCACAGAAGAGAACAGGTATGCATCTCAGGAATCCTAGCAAAAGACTCCCTACTCTGGGGCCGGGGAAATAGCACAGCGGTTATGCGAAAGATGTAGAAGTTTCACAACCAGTGAAACACGGCTACAGATCTCTCTCTCTCTCCTCCCTTCCCCTTCAATTCCTCTCTGCCTCTAAAATAAATACATAGATAAAATATTTCTTTAAAAGGCTTTAATGCCGGAAGCTTCAAGACCTCAACCCCCTATATCATCAGAAGCTGGAGCTGAGCAGTGCTTTGGGAAAATACATACACACATACACAAACACACACCTGCTTGAATGTACACATTACCATGCACAAGGACCTGGGCTCAAGCCCCAGTCTCCACCTGTGGGGTGGGGGGAGGGAGAAGCTTCATGAATAGTAAAGCAGGACTGCAGGTGTTTTTCTTTCTCTATCCCTCCTCTCTCTCCCTCTTCCCCCTTGACTTATCTCTGTCTCCATCCAATAAACAAACAGACAGACAAACAAAAAAACCATCTCATTACTCTTCATTGGTGAAGACTGGGTATGTGCCCACCTCTCTCTCTACCATTTGTGTTCAGACAGTGTGATAAGCTGATTGATTAGGACTGAGTTCTGTGCCTGCCCGAAGCCTTTTCTAGCCAGGCAGACTGAGAAGCATGTTTCTTTCAGTTTGCTGTGGAAACAGTCCATTCCTGAGCCAGTGATTGAGAAAGCTTGAAGGCAGGTATAACATCTTGTTCTGCCTGTACTCCCACCACTCATACAAAGCGCTCGCCTGTTTCTCTGCTTCTCTGCACATCGCAAGCATTGCTTGTTGTAAGCTAAAAATCACAAGCATTGTTCTCTTTATTTATGGTGCACCTTAAGGCAATATATAGAAGACTGGCCCTTGGTGTGCAAAACACAGGTCTCCATTTGCCTGAGTTGTGTTATTGTTAAATGCTTTGTGCTGTCAAAATACCTCAAAGCATAAGTTGAATAGGGTTTGGATTCAAAGACCCACAGAGGTTTGGCTTCGCATGGAATCCCCTGAGTAAACTCTTTCCTCTCTCTCACTTCTCACATGCTGCTTAGGATGCTGGTTACAGTGAAGCTGCAGCAGTAATTTCACCTACTGGGTTTATAATAGCACCACTTGGAAGGATTCTCCTTGGGTCTCCCCCCTTTACCCTCCACTGGGGCCTCCCTTCCCCCTTCCCTCAGTCCCTCCCTTCCCTGCAGCCACAGCTGCCTGGCTCCAGGGCACTCAGACGGCACTGTCGCCTAGGCAACCCAGAAGGGGGCTTCAATCTAAGGTCTCTCCAGAGGGGCTGGGCTGGCCCAGAGCCAGGAGGAGGCAAGGGGCAGGGGACCTGACTGTCCTCGCGCAGGGCTTGTTGGGAAGTAAACAGGCCACTGATGTGCTGCCTGCTACAGGGAGAGGGACTGCTTTGAATGTGATTGTCTCAGTGTTGTGCCTACAAACCACCGAGGATACAGCCGCAGCCAGTTAAGAAAGGACAAGAGGGTGAATTAAAAAAAAAAAAAAGCCTGCTGAATTTAGGGTTGGGATCTGCAGTCTTAACCTCCAGCTGAAATGACTGAGGCATTGTGATAGCTTCCTGGGACTGTCGTTACAAAGTATTATAAGATTAGGGGGCGAGGGTGATAACTCACACATTAGATTGCAGGTTTTACCACCAACCAGCCCCGTGGGTTCAAGGCCCCACAGCACATGGGAGTCCAGTGGAGGCTACACGGAAACACTCTGCATGGTAGGGCAGTGCTGTGCTGTCTCTTGTCTCTTGCTTTCTCCTACTCTCTAAGTAAAGCATGAGAAGATTGGTCCTGGGAAATACACAAAGCCTTTAGTTCATACTCCAGCACCACATTTATTTGTTTATTTAATTATTTATGATTTACAAAGTAACAAGGGTACAATTCCACAGCATTCCCACCATCAGAGTTCTGTGTCCCCATTCCCTCCACTGAAAACTGCAGTGGTTCTCCCAGCATCACAGATAAGAGTTGACTATAATTTCTGTAACTATCTGCTTATCTATATATTTTTGGCCCATTTTTTTCTAGGGTCTTGCCTTCTCTTCCTTTTTAAGTCACACCTACATCTGTTACTACTTCTTTTTTTTTTTTTATTGTTGTAGTTATTGATGTCATCGTTGTTGCATAGGACAGAGAGAAATGGAGAGAGGAGGGGAAGACAGAGAGGGGGAGAGAAAGACAGACACCTGCAGACCTGCTTCACCACCTGTGAAGCGACTCCCCTGCAGGTGGGGAGCCAGGGTTCGAACCGGGATCCTTATGCCGGTCCTTGTGCTTTGCGCCACCTGCGCTTAACCCGCTGCGCTACCGCCTGACTCCCCTGTTACTACTTCTGAATGCCCTTGCTTTTTTCCTCTTCTCTCTGGGTTTTGATCTAGTTAGAATTCAGAGCTCTCCAGTCATCTTCCCCTAATATTTCTCCCCTTCTGGGAGTATGGACCAAAATTCTTTTTGGGGTGCAGAAGGTGGAAGGTCTGGCTTCTGTAATTACTTCTCTACTGGACATGGACATTGGCAGGCTGATCCACACCCCATCTGTTTCTATCTTTCCCTAGTGGAGTAGGGCTCTGGAGAGGTGAGGTTCCTGGACACATTGGTGAGACTGTCTGCCCAGGGATGTCAGGATGGAATCCTCGTAGCATCTGCAAGTTGGTGTCTGAAAGGCAGTAAAATATGAGGCAGGACAACATGATTAGTAAAATGAGAAAGTAGGAGTAAGGCAGGTGAGAATAGAGATTTTAGCGTGGTAGGAAGCTAGGAATGCTATTTTAGGTGTGTTTCCAGGCCCATGACTTTTAGTGAGTAACACCACATTTAAAAGAAAATGTACGGAAGTCAGGCAGTAGCACAGTGGGTTAAACGCATGTAACACAAAGTGCAAGGACCGGCAAGGATCCCAGTTTAAGCCCTGGCTCCTGACCTGCAGGGGAAGTCCCTTCACAGGCGGTGAAGCAGGTCTGCAGGTGTCTATCTTTCTCTCCCCCTCTCTGTCTTCCCCTCCTCTCTCCATTTCTCTCTGTCCTATCCAACAACAATGACATCAATGACAACAACAATAACAACTACAACAACAACAATAATAAAGAAAATGTATGAACCAAGTGACTTGGAGCAGAAGAGACAGCTCCCCAGGTAGGGTGAATGTCTTGCCTTGCTCACAGTTCAGGCTTTCCTCCCCCCTAGTACACTGTTCTGTTCTGGCGTACGGTGGTGCTTAGAGTTGAACCTGGGACCTTTGGTTCCTCAGGCATGAAAGTCTTGTTGCATAATGATTATTCTGTCTCCAACTGCCCTATAGCCCAGATTCTAATGTATTGTGCCAGCAGCACATGGAAGTGTCTGGAATGAGGGAAAGCTCTGATACTGTGGAGCCCCTCCCTATTTCTTCACTTTCTCCTTCTCTTTCTTCTTTAATATTTCATTTATTTACTAATGAGAAGGATAGGAGGAAGAGAGAGAAAGAACCTGATATCACTCAGCAAGGGCAACAAAAGGGAATAAATAAATATTAAAAAGAATTAAAAAAAAAAAAGAACCTGATATCACTCTGGCACATGTGTTTCCAGAGACTGAATTTGGGACCTCATACTTGAGAGTTTAAGACTTTATCCACTGAGCCACTTCCTGGACTACTCTCCTTTTTTCTGTAGCTCTCTTTTTGTTTCTAGCTGATTGAAGGGAAGGAAGGAAGAGGTTTGGTACTGGTGAGTTGGTGCATGTGTGAGGTCATGCATGGCCTGACACACACACATACACATAAACCCCGAAACAAATGAATGACTTAAGACAACAGAAAATTTTTTTTCTTTTTTAAAATTTTTTAATATTTATTTATTCCCTTTTGTTTCCTTTGTTGTTTTATTGCTGTAGTTATTATTGTTGTTGTTATTGATGTCACCATTGTTAGATAGGACAGAGAGAAATGGAGAGAGGAAGGGAAGACAGAGAGGAAGAGCAAAAGATAGACACCTGCACACTTGCTTCACTGCCTGTGAAGCGACTCCCCTGCAGGTGGGGAGCTGGGGGCTCGAACCAGGATGATTACGCTTAACCTGCTGCGCTACTGCCTGACTCCTGACAAAGAATTTTTTTGACTTGGCTGAGGGTATAGAAGAAACTGCCAACATCCATGTTCAGCGGAGAAGCAATGACAGAAGCCAGACTTTCACCTTCTGCATCCCATAAAGAATTTTGGTCCATACTCATAGAGGGATAAAGAATAGGGAAGCTTCCACAGGATGACAGAGGACCTAGTAGAGGTTGTATTGTTATGTGGAAAACTGGGAAGTGTTTTGCATGTACAAACTATTGTATATACTGTCGACTGTAAAACATTAATCCTCCTGGGAGTCGGGTAGTAGCGCAGAGGGTTAAGCGCACGTGGCAAAAAACACTAGGACCAGCGTAAGGATCCCGGTTCGAGCCCCCAGCTTCCCACCTGCAGGGGAGTCGCCTCACAGGCGGTGAAGCAGGTCTGCAGGTGTCTATCTTTCTCTCCCCCTCTCTGTCTTCCCCTCCTTTCTCCATTTCTCTCTGTCCTATCCACCAACAATGGCCGCAATAATAACTACAACAATAAAACAAGAGGGAGAACAAAAGGGAATAAATAAATATAAAAAAATTTAAAAACATTAATCTTCCAGTGAAAAAACCCCAATAAATAAATTAAAAAACAAAACAAAACAGGGACGCTTCCAATGAATGGGATGGGATGCAGAACTCTGGTGGTTGGAATTGTATGGAATTGTACCCCTCTTATCACACAATCTTATTAATCATTATCAAATCACTAATAAGAAAGAGATTTCTTGACTTGTATTTTTTGAGGCTAGAAATCCCAAATCAACATGTCAGCAAGACCTCTCTCTCTATATATATATCTTTTTAAATATTTTATTCTATTTGTCCATGAGAGGGATTAGCGGAAAGAGAAAAAGAAAACCAGACATCAGGCTCAGGTGGTGGCACACCTGGTAAAGCAGACATGTTGCAAAGCTCAGGGACCCAGGTTCAAGTCCCAGGTCCCTCCCTGCCCAGAAAATCTTCACGGATAGTGAAGCAGTGCTACAGGTTTTTCTTTTTCCCTCTCTCCTCCGCCTACCCACTTGATTTCTCTCTGTCTCTATACAATAAATAAATAAATAAATAAATAAATGTTTAGTGGGCTAGATGATAGCACACTGGGTTAAGCACACATAGTATGAAGCATAAGGATCACAAGGATCCCGGTTCGAGCCCCCGTCTCCCCACCTGCAGGCGGGTGACTTCACAAGTGATGAAGCACATCTGCAGGTATCTATCTTTCTCCCCCTTCTCAATTTATTTCTGTCCTATCCTATAAGAAAATGGAAAAAAATGGCCTCCAGAAGCAGTGGATTCATAGTGCAGGCACTGAGCCCCAGTGATAACCCTCGAGGCAATAAAATAAAATATTTAAAAACGATGAAAAAAAGGGAGTCAGGCAGTGGCGCAGCAGCTTAAGTGGATGTGGTGCCAAGCACAAGGACCGGCTTAAGGATCCCAGTTCAAGCCCCCGGCTCCCCACCTGCAGGGGAGTCGCTTCACAGGCCGTGAAGCAGGTCTGCAGGTGTCTCTCTTTCTTTCCCCCTCTGTCTTCCCCTCCTCTCTCCATTTCTCTCTGTCCTATCTAATGATGACATCAATAACAACAACAATTATAACTACTACAACAATAAAAAACAAGGGCAAAAAAAGGGAAAATAAATAAATAAATATAAAAATATTTTTAAAAAAACATTGAAAAGAGAGTGAGAGAGAGAGAGAAGTGGAGAGAGAGAGAGAGAACCAGACGTCACTCCAGTACATGTGCTCTTGGACATCGAACTTGGCACCTCATGCTCCAGAATGTGATGATTTATCACTGTGCCACCTCCTGGACTACCACAATCCTTTTCTTCAAGAAACTTATAAAGGATCCTTCCTTGGTTCTTCTTCATAGCTGTTGATGGATTGCTGGCAGCCTGGTGTTTTTTTTTTAGCGTGCAGCCCCCTAACTCTGCTCTGTTTCTGTAATTGTGCTGAGTTCTTCCCAGTGGTCTACTCAGGTGGCCATCTTTTTTTTTCTCCTCCTCCTCCTCCTCCTCCTCCTCCTCCTCCTCCTCCTCCTCCTCCTCCTCCTCTTCCTCCTTCTTCTTCTTCTTCTTTTATCAGGCCACTGCTCACCTCTGGCTTATAGAGGAGCTAGGGAATGAACCTGAGACCTAGGGTGACCATCTTCTTCTGAGCATCTTCTAGTAAGAACATCACTTGTTTTGGATGCAGGAGCTACCACCACTCCCCTCAACCCTGGGTTCAGATTTTCACACCTTGAGTCACATAATACGCTCACTCAGACATACTAGTTTTTGACTTAGGGTCCATCTCACTCCAGTATGACATCATCATAACTAGTTACATCTTCTATGAGCTAATTTATTTTTTTTAAAGAACCTTTTTTTCCCCTTTATTTGATAGAGACAGAGAGAAATTGAGAAGAGGAAGATAGAAAGGGACAAAAAACACAGAGACACCTGCAAGAATGCTTCACCATTCACAAAGCTTCCCCCACCCTGCAAGTGGGGGTCAGGGGCTTGAACCTGGGTCATTGCGAATGGTACCATGTACCATGTACACTTAACCAGGTGCGCCACTGCCCAGCCCTGAGATAAATTTCCAGATAAAGTCATGTTTCTGTGAATGAAGCACAGATGCTAAAGAATACAAATGAACCCACCATGGACTCTCAGATAAGTGTAAAATAAGATAAGTGTGACAAAGATAGTTTTTAAAAAGTGTAGTAAAAGTAGTAAAAGAAAAAAAATTCTGGAAGGGTTATTTGACAACCCTAAGGCAGGTCAGAACACCAGACCAATGAGCTTGACTTTGATTTAGTGGTGAGGGCATCGTGAGAGATCTCAGAGCAAGCTGTCTGTGTGGCTGCCTCTGAGGCTCGGGGGTTTTGTCATTGATTGCTTTCTATTTGTTTGTTATTTGCTTAGCTTTGTCATCAAGGCTTCACTGGGGCTTCGTGTATGTAAATTCATTGTTCCTGCAGACTCTTTTTGTCCTTCCTTCTCCTCCTCCTCCTCCTTCTCCTCCTTCTCCTTCTTCTCCTCCTCCTTCCTCTCCTCCTCCTTCTTCCTTTTTGTCCCAGAACACTGCTCAACTCTGGCTGATAGTGGTGCAGGGGATTGAATCTGGGTCCTTGGAGCCTCAGGCATGAGAGTCTGCATAACCATTATGCTGTCTACCCCAGCCCCTTTTCTTCATCACCCCTGCTCCTATATAATAGGTGAGAGACAGAGACAGAAAGGGAAGGAAAGACACCACAGCACCATTCCATTACTCACAAAGCTTCCCCCCCACTTTAAAAAAATTATTTATTTATTTTCCCTTTTGTTGTCCTTGTTGTTTTATCGTTGTGGTGGTTATTATTATTGTTTTTATTGATGTCATTGTTGTTGGATAGGAGAGAAATCAGGAGAGGAGGGGAAGACAGAGAGGGAGAGAGAAGGGTGGACACCTGTAGACCTGCTTCACCGCTTGTGATACAACCCCCCTGCAGGTGGGGAGCCGGGGGCTTAAACCAGGATCCTTAAACTTCGCACCATGTGTGCTTAACCTTCTGTGCTACCGCCTGACCCCCAAAGCGTCCTCTTTTTATGGCGATCCCATAAGGTGGCTTGGGGCTTGAACCTAGGTCCTCAAATGTGATAAAGCATGTGTTCTATTGGCCCAGGATTTTTATTTCTTTTTATTTTATTTATTTTTCCCTTTTGTTGCCCTTGTTGTCTTTTTATTGTTGTTGTAGTTATTATTGTTGTTGTTATGGATGTTATTATTGTTGGATAGGACGGAGAGAAATGGAGAGAGGAGGGGAAGACAGAGAGGGGGAGAGAAAGATAGACACCTGCAGACCTGCTTCACTGCCTGTGAAGCGACTCCCCTGCAGGTGGGGAGCCAGGGGCTCGAACTGGGATCCTTTTGCTGGTCCCTGCGCTTTGCACCATGTGCGCTTAACCCACTGTGCTACCGCCCATCTCCCGTGATTTTTATTTTTAAGTACCAATGAAATAAACTGCTGTTTTCTCTAATGCAGACCCACCCACTCCCACACTTGACTGTTTAACTCAAAGCCCAACCACATAGTTGAAACTTGGCAGGGACTGAGTAATGAGGCACCTGGTAGAGTGTACACTTTATGCAAAGACCTGGGCTCAAATCCCCTCTCCCCACCTGCAGCAGGGAAAGCTTCTTAAGTGGTGTAGTTGCCTCATCCATCAAAGGAGGGAAATCAGCACACCTGTCTCTCAGAGAACTGCTGGAAGGGTTAAATGGAGATTCTAGCTACATCTCTGAAGAGTGCCTGGCAAGTAAAGCTCAGCAAATGTTCATAATTATGCAGGGATGAAGGGTTCATCTGGCTAAGGGTGAGGGCACCAACTATTAGTGCAGGGTATTCGATTTTAGGACCAAGACTACTAAAGAGGAAGAGGCCAGAGCAGTGCTCAGCTCTGACTTATGGAGATGCTGGGGATGTTAGATCCTTCAAACTTGGAAGTGTTTTACATCACCATTATGCTGCTTCCCCAGCCTCGCACTGCTCAGCTGTGGCTTAAGATAGTCCTGGAGATTGAACGTGGGACCTCAGAGCCTCAGTCATGAAGTCTTTTTGCATAACCATTATGCTGTCTTCCCAGCTCTTTGTTTTGTTATTTAGAAAAAGGCACACACACACACACACACACACACACACACACACACACACACACACACGGGTGGGAGGGGAGGAGAGACAGAGAAAGAAAGCACAGCACCAAAGCTTCCTTCAATGCAGAGGGGCCTGGGCTGGAACTTCCAACATGGAGGGGCCTGGGTTTGAACTTGGGTTGTGCACCTGGCAAAGCAGAGCACTGTACAGATGAACTATTTCACTCGCCCCAGTCTCTCATATCTGTGCAGCAGGTTTCAGTTTTCTGAAAGTGCTCTGACCACCAGGCTCCTTCCCTCTCTGCAAGCCTCACAACAGTCTTGCTTGGTTGTCACAGCTTTCATAATTGTCTCCCTTTCATAATTGTCTCAGATGAGAAACTGAGATCCAGAAAGTGTGTGTGTGTGTCCGTCCTTCTGGGACATGAATAAGTAGCAGATGAGACTTTCAGGTGAATACCCTCCTACAGTAATTCCTGCCACATCTTCAACCCATCCTTCCCTGCTGATGACTATATGATGTTATTCAACCGTTCAGAAGGGAAGTGGGGCTATAAGTATTGGGTATGGAAAAATATCTGTATTTGAAAAAAAAGGATTATAAGTGTACTATTTATAGAAACATTCTTCAGGTGTTTACAGAGGCATGAAGCTGTCAGAATGTTCCACAGAGGAGGCAAACAACGGTTAACTTTGGAAGTCAAAAGTGAGGGGCAGAAGGGTAGGTGGAGGGAGCTTTCACTTTGACAGAAGGCAATTTTCCAACAAGCACACAGTCTCTATAATAAAAACTTAATTCCATTCTTGAAAATTAAAAGACAAAGCACCCCATATGCAAGAACATATAGTCATACCTTAAAGCTCTGTGATTTCCTTCAAGGAAATCATTCATAAATATGCACAGGGATCTCTGGCATGACATTGGAACCACTGTGACAGTGGCTGGCTGTCTCTAGAGGGACATTACAAGACCCATGCTTGGGGGCAGGGAAGAAAAATGGCCTATTTATGGCACACACGCCTCTGTAATATTTAATTTGCTTTTCACCAAATGTATGTATTAGGAATTGAAATGAATTGCAAGAAAATTATTAAAAGCTCCAGTGATTCGTAATCACCAACAAATAATTTGTAGCTCACCTCGTGACCAACCGAACACACCAGCGCTTCCCCCAGGTTTAGATGCAAAACTGAGATCCAAACCCTGGCCTTAGTCTGCAAAGTTCATGACTCTTTAGATTGTATCTTGCCCAAGGTGGCCCTTTCAGAAGCTGTGCCTTCCTGCCTCCAGGCAGCACAAGCCATGGTAGCAAAGTCAAAACTACCTTGACAGAAAAGTCAAGACTGTGAAGTTAATCCTTCAACAAGTCTTTTCATCAATCACATATGGGCATTGTTTTGCCGATTTTGCCAATTCAAATATATAACTTACGTTGGTACAGTGTGCAAGTATTACATATTTATCTTGGTGGGTTTTTATCTTATTTTTATAAGGATTTTAGGGGCTGGGTGGTGGTGCACCTGGTTGAGCACACGTATTACAAAGCGCAAGGACCCAGGTTCAAGCCCCCAGTCCCCGCCTACAGGGGGAAATCATCACGAGTGGTGAAGTAGGGCTGCAGGTGTCTCTCTGTCTCTTTCCCTCTCTATCTCCCCACTTCCCTCTCAATTTCTGGCTGTCTCTATCCCATAAATTAAAAAAATAAAAATAATTTTAAAAATTAAAAAAATAAAGATTTTATTGATTAAGAGAAAGAGCCAGACATCACTCTGGTACATGTGCTGCCTGGGATTGAATTTAGGACCTTGTGCTTGTGCTTGAGAGTCTAACGCTTTATCCACTGCGCCACCTCCAGAACCATGGTGGGTTTTTATATATAAGCTTATCTTGTTCAAAACATAGATGAGACTGTCTTTCTGGAACTTTCCTTTGTACCTCCTCAAGCCCATACCACCACCTCCATGGAATTACTATTGTGAGTCCTATCATGATAGATTAGTGGCTCCTGCTTTTGAATGTTATATATGAAATCCATATATGGAGTCACCCAGTATCTACTTTTCTGGTGTCTGATTCTTTTTTTAGTGCATGATGGGAGTGGGGGTGGGAGGGGGGGACAGGGAGGAAACCATAGCACTGCTCTACCCTCTCTGATGTTCTGTGTGTTTTTGTCTTTCTTGTTGTGCAGAACGGGGTATTGAAACCAGGGCCTCACACATACAAAGCATGAGCTCTATTCTGAGTCACCTCCCCAGCCCTGGTGTCTGACTTCTGCTAATGCTGCTTCATGAGATTATGTCCACGCGTGGGGTAGCAGTTGTTTGTCTATCCCAGGACTGGACAGTGAAAGCACTGACCCAGAGGGTCTCTAAATAAGTACAACCCCCCACACACAAATGAACACATAGTTGTCTTATGTAATTATATCATTTTTTTTTTAGATTTTTTTTCCCCTTTTGTTGCCCTTGTTGTTTATTGTTGTTGTTGTTGTTGCTGTCATTGTTGTTGGATAGGACAGAGAGAAATGGAGAGAGGAGGGGAAGACAGAGAGGGGGAGAGAAAGACAGACAGAAAGACAGACACCTGCAGACCTGCTTCACCGCCTGTGAATCGACTCCCCTGCAGGTGGGGAGCCAGGGGCTCAAACTGGGATCCTGATGCCGGTCCTTGCGCTTTGCACCACCTGCGCTTAACAAGCTGAGCTATGCCTGAATCCCTGTAATTATATAATTTATACATTCAGTGGCAACTTAAAAAGTTCCAATTGATCCAAATATGTACCTACATGTGATTTTGTCAGTCCTTTTACTATGAGTCAATTTGTTTGTTTGTTTATAGAGGCAGAGAGAAAGACAATAGCACAAAACTTCCTTTAGTGCCTTTGGGGCTGGGCTTGAGCCTGGGTTATGCACATTTCAAAACAACACACATAGTGAGCTATTTCAGCAGCCCTAAGCCATTTTAATGGATGTCACCAACTTTGTTTTGATCCCCCTCTCGGTTCCCCTTCTACTGAATCTTGTGACACTGACAGCTCCTCAGAGGACTTTCAGTCCTGACCAATGTTTTCTGTGTCCTCTTCCTGGGAACAGAGCCGCATCGTTCTATCGCCTCAATCTCTAATTGGATACACATGTTTATCACAGTGAAATCTGACCTCTGTCAGAGATTCCGACTTAATGCCAGTTGTAGACAGGTCCCTGCCCTAATCGCAGCTTATACACAGAGACTGAGCCCCAATCATAGCTACGGGGTGATCCCAGATGCCCAACCATAGTCTGAGCCCTGACCCCAGCATCAGAACGAGCTCTAGTCCTAGACATGGCCTGACCTCTGACCCTGACCCCAAAACTCAGACTGCCAAAAACAAATGGCACCAAGGGTTGGCCAAGAGTTCGTTTAGGTATTGCACTGCTTTTTCATAGATGCAACCCAGGCTCAAGCCCTGCTCGGCTGCTGTGATGTCTTTCTCTCTGTCTCTTTCTTGAGAGCCCAATGCTTTATCCATTGCACCACCTCCCAGACCACCTTCTCTGTCTCTTTCTATCTGACACAGTCAACCCAGAGAGGTGAAGCCCCAGGGATCACCAAAACAAACAAACAAACAAACTCAACAAACAGGCATGAGCACAATCTAGAAATCACTAGAGAGCGTGCAATTGTAAGAATCAATCAGATGTATTAGGGGAAGAACTACTGTTCCAATAGTGTGGCCTCTGTCCACTTCCTGTTTTCTTAATTGTGACTGGATTTGCTAAATTAGGGGAAGAAACTATATCCAGCCCCACCCGACATGCTGTAAAGAACAGACTGAGAGGCGGGGGAGTGAGGCTTAAGGAAACCTAAAGCTGAGCTAGCCCTGCAGATGGTGGTGGAAAGACCAGTAACCTTCTTCCTGTCCTCACAAGTTGGCAGGTTTATTTTAAGGGTGTTTTTAACAGCTTTAAAAAAAATGGGTTGAAAGAACACTGGGGGAAGCCTCTGATTGTTGGGCTTCTGCCCATAGTGACTCCCCCCCCCTTTTTTTAAACAATGGCATTTGACTCCCAGTGAGATTTGTTCCTTCATTGCATTCTGATCATCCTGCTTTTCACATCCCCCTCGCTGCAGTGGCTGTTGGGAAGGAAAAAGGGAAGCAGGCATTCAAGAATAAAGCTTAGAGGTTCTGTTTGCCCTTCATCTGCTCATCAGCTGCAAGCTGAGAATATAATTTTCACTTTTTCTTATGCCCTTGGGAAAAATCTTGATTTCACCCTTACCACTGGAAGTGAGCCTGGAAGGAGGGAGGGTGAGCCTATCGTGCAGAGTGGAGCCTCACTATGGTCTCCCCCCTGGATAAAAAGCCTGATTGGTCTGAGCTTTCTAATGTTCTTTTCTTTTAGTTTTAGAAATATTGATTTATTTGATAGGACAGAGAGACATTGGGGGAGGTAGAGATTGAGAGAGAGACACTTGCAGCACTGTTTCGCCACTCATGAAACTTCCCCCCCGCAGATGGGGACAGGTGGCTTGAACCAGGCCTGTGTGCATGGTAACATGTGTGCTGTCTCAGATGCACCACTGCCTGGCCTCAGGTTGCTAATGTCTAAACATTAGCTGAAGGCCAGTGAAATATATTGCTCAGCTGAAGAGTATGTTGCTTTATCATGTGAATAAGCCAGGTTCAAGCAGCCCCCACCACACTGAAGAGAGCTTGAGTTCTGTGACCTCTTTATTCCTTATGTCAAGAAAGGCAAGAAGGAAGAAAGGAAGGAAGGAAGGAAGGAAGGAAAGAATTAAAAACAAATACTAGCTTGGAGTATAATTTATTCCCATGAAGAGACCATGTGGTATATATAGTGGAAAGGGTTGGTAGCCAGGTGTCAGTCCCTGTTCAGGGCACCATTTTCCGGTCTAGCTTTGTGGGTGGGAGACAGACGACCAGGAACTCATGGCTGAGCTGGGAAGCAGTATCTCATTTATTAATCACATACATCACCTTTTATGCATCTCTTCACCGGAAGTGACAAGGGAAAGGAAATGACTAGGAGAGGGGGCGGAGCAAAAAAAAAGAGCAGGAGCAGAACGTAGAAAGCTTCCATCTAACCAGTGGGGATTAAACCAATACCCTGCAGGGTGGGACCCAGGTAAAACAGTGATTATGTAAATAGACCACATCGTAAGTAATACAAGCGAACCTAATGTGATGATCAAAACAGAAGGTCTTATAAGCAGAATTTAGAAGCATACCAACAGCCAGGAGAATGGGCATTGTTGACATCAATTGTGACCGGGGGCAGTGACTTTCTTTCTGGGTTTCCTCTCTTGAATAAGGGAGGTGTGGTGTTTTGTGACATACCTTGCATACATTATCTCAGGGAATCCTAGTGAGGTGATAATTATTATTATTTCTATTTTCAAGTAGTTTTGATTTTATCGAATGCAGCCCTTTAAGTATTTTTTTTTGTCTCCAGCGTTATCACTGGGGCTCAGTGCCTGCACTATGAATCCACTGCTCCTGGAGGCTATTTTTTTCTTTTTGTTGCCCTTGTTGTTTATCATCATTGTTATTATTATTGTTGTCATTGCTGTCATTGTTGTTGGATAGGATAGAGAGAAATCGAGAGAGGACGGGAAGACAGGGGGGGAGACAAAGACACCTGCAGACCTGCTTCACCACTTGTGAAGCCTCTCCCCTGCAGGTGGGGAGCCAGGGCTCAATCGGTATCCTTATGCTGGTCCGTGAGCTTTGTGCCATGTGAGCTTAACCCACTGTGCTACCACCCGACCCCTTAAGTATCTTTTTTTAAAAAGATTTTATTTATTTATGAGAATGATAGGAGAAGAGAGAATGAACCAGACATCACTCTGGCACATGTGCTGCCAGGGATCGAACTCGGGACCTCATGCTTGAGAGTCCAAAGCTTTACCACTGTGCCACCTCTCGGACCACTTAAGTATCTTTTAAGAAACACTTTCAGGGAGTCGGGCTGTAGCACAGCGGGTTAAGCGCAGGTGGCGCAAAGCACAAGGACCGGAATAAGGATCCCAGTTCGAGCCCGGGCTCCCCACCTGCAGGGGAGTCGCTTCACAGGCGGTGAAGCAGGTCTGCAGGTGTCTATCTTTCTCTCCTCCACTCTGTCTTCCCCTCC
Organism: Erinaceus europaeus; assembly: GCF_950295315.1. Classification (NCBI taxonomy): domain Eukaryota; kingdom Metazoa; phylum Chordata; class Mammalia; order Eulipotyphla; family Erinaceidae; genus Erinaceus; species Erinaceus europaeus. The sequence continues at coordinate 16,654,271 of NC_080171.1, read as the reverse complement.
TCTCTCCATCTCTCTCTGTCCTATCCAACAATGACAACAACAATAATAACTACAACAATAAAACAACAAGGGCAACAAAGGGAATAAATAAAATAAATATTAAAAAAATGAAATCCTTTAAAAAAAAAGAAATACTTTCATTTATCTTTTTAAGTTTTATTTTTATTGATTTAATAATAGATAAAAATTGAGAGGGGAAGAGGAGGTAGAAAGGGAAAGAGACAGAGAGACCCGCAACTCTGCTTCACTACTCTTGAAGCTTTCCCCCTGCAGGTGGGGACCAGGGCTTTGAACCTGGATCCTTGCACACTGTGCTGTGTGCACTTAACCAGGTGCGCCACTGCCTGACTCCCACACTTCATTTATCTTATGTGCCATCTTCATGTGCCAAACACTTTTTAAAAATTTTTTTAAAAATATTTATTTTCCCTTCTTATTGCCCTTGTTTTCTTTTTTTATTGTTGCTGTAGTTATTACTGTTGTTGTTATTGATGTCATCATTGTGAGATAGGACAGAGAGAAATGGAGAGAGGAGGGGAAGACAGGGGGAGAGAAAGATAGACAACTGCAGACCTGCTTCACCACCTGTGAAGTGACTCCCTTGTGGGGGTGGGGGCTTGAACCTTAGCCAGTCCTTGCGCTTTGCGCCACCTGCATTTAACCCACTGTGCTACCGCCAGACTCCCCAAACGCTGTTCTTTAGGAGACTGGGGGATGTGGGATCAAACCCAGAGCCCCAGATATGCAGAGCGAGTACCGAGCTACTCCCTCAGCTTTTATATACTGTCTTTGACTCAAAGGATAGGGACATTTTCAGATCTAATTTTGCTGGTTAACTACTTGTAGAGATCAGTATGTCAGCTGATGCATTTAAATATTAATATGAGGGAGCCATTGTTGTGGTTAGTATTGTTGTTATTATTGATGTTGTTGTTGCCGGATAGGACAGAGAGAAATGGAGAGAGGAGGGGAAGACAGAGAGGGGGAGAGAAAGATAGACACCTGCAGACCTGCTTTATCGCTTGTGAAGTGACCTCCCTGCAGGTAGGGAGCTAGGTAGTCAAACTGGGATCCTTAAGCCAGTCCTTGAGTTTTGTGCCATGTGTGTTTAACCCGCTGTGCTACAGCTCGACCTCCACTTTTATTTACTATTTACATGTATTATATTATATGGTTCCACTTACCTGAAGTTCAAACACAAACAACCCTAATGAGAATAGTGGCTATTTTTGCCTGGAAGGAGGAACAAGGCTGCCTTTCAGGGAGCTGTGAATATTCCATATCTTGACCTGTGTGTTGGTTATATTGGAGGACATATATAGTCCTAACAAATGTGAAGGCAGAGTTAATCAGGAATTCCAGAGTCAAAATGACACAAGGGTTGAATGTTTAATTGGAGAAAGACATACCTGAGGCCTTTAGCTAGAGGAGATGACATCTTTTTGGAAAAGTCACACTGGCCTTACAGACTAGAGAGTTCAGGTCGCATGATAAGGTATGATAAAGTATGAGAAATGTTTCAGTTGGAGGGACCCAGATTTTTGCTTTGTTTTCCTAGGGTAATCATGACATATAAGACCGCTATTGTCACAGGGATACAATTTCTTTTCTTTTTCTCTTTCATTTCTTTTTTTGTAATATTTCATTTATTTGGTTTACTGAAAGAAACAGAGAAAAAGATACACACACAGAGAGAGAGAAAACAAAACAAGGGGAGGGTTTCCAGATAGATGAAGGATTGCTTGATAAGAAAAGGCAGGATTGCTCAACATGACTTAGAGAGAGAGAGAGGAGTGAAGATCTGCAGGGGCTGAGGAGACACATAATGGTTGTGCAAAAGACTTTCATAGAGAGAGAGAGGAGTGAAGAGCTGCAGGGCTGAGGAGACACATAATGGTTGTGCAAAAGACTTTCATAGAGAGAGAGAGGAGTGAAGAGCTGCAGGGCTGAGGAGACACATAATGGTTGTGCAAAAGACTTTCATAGAGAGAGGAGTGAAGAGCTGCAGGGCTGAGGAGACACATAATGGTTGTGCAAAAGACTTTCATAGAGAGAGAGAGGAGTGAAGAGCTGCAGGGCTGAGGAGACACATAATGGTTGTGCAAAAGACTTTCATAGAGAGAGAGAGGAGTGAAGAGCTGCAGGGCTGAGGAGACACATAATGGTTGTGCAAAAGACTTTCATAGAGAGAGGGAGGAGTGAAGAGCTGCAGGGCTGAGGAGACACATAATGGTTGTGCAAAAGACTTTCATGCTAGCGCTCTGAGGTTCCAGGTTCAACTGCCAGCATCACCTTATGCCAGAAGTGAATAGTGCTCTGGTCTCTCTCTGTGTGTTTTCGCTCTGTATCTCTCTCTCTCATGAAAAATACAGAGCAGGAGGGCCGGGCAGTAGCACAGTGGCTAAGCACACATGGCGAGAAACACAAGGACCTGTGCAAGGATTCCGATTTGAGCCCCCGGCTCCCCACTTGCAGGGGGTCGCTTGACCAGCAGTGAAGCAGGTCTGCAGGTGTCTGTCTTTCTCTCCCCCTCTCTGTCTTCCCCTTCTCTCTCCATTTCTCTCTGTCCTATCTAACAACAACAGTATCAATAACAGCAACAATAATAAGCACAACAATGATAAAACGACAAGGGCAACAAAAGGTGGGGGGGAAATAAACTCTGGGAGCAATGGATGTGTGGTGCAGGCACCAAGCTTCAGCAATAACCCTGATGGCAAAAAAAGGCGGGGGGGGGGGAACAAGTGAATAGAAATTCTGGAAAATGGGAACAAGGAGAAAAGACCTAAGCTAAAAGACTTTCAGGCCTGAGGATCTGAGGTCCTAGGTTCCAATTCCTAGTACCATAATGAGCCAGAAAGATAGAACTAAATAAATAATCAAAAAATAATTAATTCCAGGAAATATAGTGCAATGAAGAGAAGTTTTATGAAGAATCATAGATTTTATGATTTTTCTAAAATTCAGTTGACTCATATATTTATTCACTCATTGCTGTGCTGGACTTTGAGATACATAAAATAACAAAGAATATAGACCAAAACTTTCCTTCTAAAACTAGTTTTGTGTGGCAGACTAAGGTTGTCTATCTAATATGTTCTATCTCTCTCTCTCTCTCTTTCTCAGTGAGATTTTTAAGGAGCTGTGGAAATAGTTCAGTATATTAGAGCATAGTATTAGTATGCCTGAGGTCTGAGGTCCCAGGTATAATCCTGGAATCACAATAAGCCAATGCTGTGGTTTATTCTCTCTGTCTGTCTCTCTCTCTTTCAATGTACGTATTTTAAGATTTATTTCATCACTACATATGGGAACAAGTTTCCACAATCCCAACTTGGTATAATCTTATATATGAAACATTTCCAGTTTCTTTTTGTTGTTGTTATTATTAATGATTTAATATTGATTTGCAAGATTTAAAGATAAAAGGAATATAATTCCATATGGTTCCCACCACCAGAGTTCTGTGTCCCCATCTCTGGTTTCTTTAGGAAGATTTAATGTCTTCCTCCTTGGTTTTTGTACAGCACTTTGTTCACTCTGTTAACACAACACTTATCAACTTGTGTCTTTTGCAGGTTCCTGGCAACACATTATGATTGCTGTTTATTATTGGCTACATAGACAAAGCATGAACAGAGTGTTTTAAATGAAGGCACCTTGTGCTGTCCAAGGTTCTGAACCTTCAGAGTACACAGGCATAATTTTGTGCTTGTTTTATTTATTTTATTAAAATGTTTTCTTAGGGGAACTGGTGATTCATAAGGTTATTGTCACATGTGTACACTGCCAGCCTCCACCAACTTGTCATCTCCCTCCAAGAAAGGACACTGAGTTCTCAACTTCATTTCTTTTTTTAAAATTTGTTATTAATAGTTTGTTACAAGATTGTAAGATTACAATGTGTGTAGTTTCACACCACATCCGCCACCAAAGTTCTGTATTCCCACTTTCCCTCCTCCCAAAGATAACCACCATAGTTCTCCTAAGGCTTAGAGTTTGCTTGCTTCTTTCTGTTTTGTTTGGATTTTTTTGCAAGTTCATGTAAATCACATCTCTAGATTCCATATATGAGTGAAACCATCTGGTAATTGTCTTTATTCTCCTATTTCAGTAGGTATAGTCACCTCTAGCTCCATCCATTTTGTCCCAAAGGACACCATATCATCTTTTTTTGATTGCAGAGTAATATTCCATGGACTATTATATCCCATAACTTCTTTAGTCAGTCATCTGATGATGGACCTCTAGGCTGCTTCCAGTCTTCGGCTATTGTGAATAATAGGGGTGCATATGAACATAGGGGTGCATATGGCTCTTCTGATTAGTGCTTGAGTGTCCACAAGATAAACGCCCAAGAGTGGTATTGCTGGATCATAAGGTAATTTCATTTTTATTTTCAACCTCATTTCAAGCCCCTCAACTCTCCTTCCTTTAGAATTCTTGGATCTGCTGCAACAGAGCACAGTTCAGTAGAATTTCACTCTGTGGGCAGGGGCAGATAGCATAATGGTTATGCAAACAGACTCTCATGTCTGAGGCTCTGAAGTCCCAGGATCAGTCCCCCACACTACCACAAACCAGAGCCGAGTAGTGCTCTGGTTAAAAAAAACAAACAAGGGAGTCGGGCTGTAGCGCAGCGGGTTAAGCGCAGGTGGCGCAAAGCACAAGGACCGGCATAAGGATCCCAGTTCGAACCCCGGCTCCCCACCTGCAGGGGAGTCGCTTCACAGGCGGTGAAGCAGGTCTGCAGGTGTCTATCTTTCTCTCCTCCTCTCTGTCTTCCCCCCTCTCTCCATTTCTCTCTGTCCTATCCAACAACGACAACAACAATAATAACTACAACAATAAAACAACAAGGGCAACAAAAGGGAATAAATAAATTAAATAAATATTTAAAAAAAAATTAAAAAAACAAACAAACAAACAAACAGCAAAAAAACCTCTCTATTTTTTGTTTTCTTTGTTTTTCAAGTGCTACCTATGAATGAAGTCATTCAACATTTGCGTTCTTCTGCTGATGTAAATGCCCAGTCTCTGTGGAAAACAGTCTGGGCATTCCTCAAAATATTAAAAATGGGATTGGAGAGTGGTTGGGGAGGTGGCACAGTCGATAAGGCATTGACTTTCTTTCTTTTTTTTTTATTTCCAATAAGTCCATTTATTAGTAGAGAAAGAGAAATAAGGAAAGAAAGAGTATCAAGAGTGGAACTTTTCTTTCTTTTTTTTTAAATTTTTTATTTAAGAAAGGATTAATGAACAAAACCATAGAGTAGGAGGGGTACAACTCCACACAATTCCCACCACCCAATCTCCATAACCCACCCCCTTCCCCGATAGCTTTCCCATTCTCCTGCCCTCTGTGAGCATGGACCCAGGGTCGTTGAGGGTTGCAGAAGGTAGAAGATCTGGCTTCTGTAATTGCTTCCCCGCTGAACATGGGTGTTGACTGGTCGGTCCATACTCCCAGTCTGCCTCTCTCTTTCCCTAGTAGGGTGGGTCTCTGGGGAAGTGGAGCTCCAGGACACGTTGGTGGGGTCTTCAGTCCAGGGAAGCCTGGCCAGCATCCTGGTGGCATCTGGAACCTGGTGATTGAAAAGAGAGTTAACATACGAAGCTAAACAGGCATTGACTTTCAAGCATGAGGTCCCGAGTTCAATCCCCAGCAGCACATGTACCAAAGTGCTATCTGGTTCTCTATCTCTCTCTCTCTCCTCCTCCTCCTATCTTATTAATAAGTAAATAAAATCTTTTGTGAAAATGGGGCTGGGTAAATAGCATAATGGTTATGTGAAAAGATTTTCATGCCTGAGGCAACAAAAACCCCAGGTTCAATCCACAGCATCACCATAAACCAGAACTGAGCAACACTCTGGTTAAAAAATAATGAATGGGGTGGAGGTATAATAGTTATGCAAAAATACTCTCATGTCCAAGGCTCCAAAAATAATGAATGAATAAATGAATGAATGAGTGAATATATTAAAATGGACCTACAAAATAATCTGTCAGCTTCTTTCTTAAGTATCTATCAAAAGAACACACAACACAACTGTTTACTTCTATCTCTGAGATAGTAATTTAACCTTGTCAATCTTACCAAATTATCCTGGAAAAGCAAAGAAGAGACAATTAACAGGAAAAAGCCAGAGGAGGCAAAAAATAGAGACTGTAAGAGGAGGACAGGGAGGAAAATATAAAAAACAAAAATGTTCCTTTTGGTAATTTCTTTCTTTCTTTCTTCCTTCCTTCCTTCCTTTTTTTTTTTTTTCTTCTTTTCTCCTCCAGGGTTATCATTGGGGCTCAGTGCCTGCACTATAAGTCCACTGCTCCTGGAGGCCATTTTTTCAACTTTTTGGTTAAGACATAGAGAAAGTGAGGGCAAAGGGGAAGCTAAAGAGGGAAGAGAAAGATATATATCTGCAGACCTGCTTCACCACTTGTGAAGCAGTCTGTCAGAAGCTGGGGAGCCTGGGCTCGAACTGTGAACCTTGTGCTTTGTACTTGTGCTTAACCTGGTGTGCTACGCCTGGCTCCTTCTTTTGGTAATTTCTTTTTTAAGAAAAATTAATTAACTAATTTATTTGATAGTACAGAGAGAAATTGAGAGGGAAGGGAAAGTAGAGAGGAGAGAGAGAGAGGGGGAATGAGAAAGAGAGAAAGAGAGAGAGGGGGACCTGCAACACTAGTTTACTATTCATGAAGCTTTCCCCCTACAAATAGGGACCGGAGGTTTGAACCCAGGTCCTTAAGCATGGTAATCTGTATGCTTAACCAGGTGTTCCACAAGTTGGACTCTTTTCTGGTAATTTAAATAATGTCATCAAAGTGAACAAAGATTGGCAACTAAGAGCTGAGTTGTACCACCAAGGAGGTGGTTCAGTCAAGCACAGGACTTGCAAGCGTAAGGTCCCAAGTTCAGTCCTCCAGCATTGCATATGCCAGAGTGACACTCTGGTTTGTTCAATTGTTTTCTCTTAAGTAAGTAAATAAATAAATAAATAAATAAACATTTAAAAATAATAAGGCAAGGGGTTAGGCGGTAGCGCAGTAGGTTATGCTCACATGGTGCAAAGTACAAGGACCTGTGCAAGGGTCCCTGTTCGAGCCCCCGGCCCCCACCTGCATGGGGGGGGGTGGCTTTACAGGCAGTGAAGCAGGTCTGCAGGTGTCTATCTTTCTCTCCCCTCTCTGACTTCCCCTCCTCTCTCCATTTCTCTCTGTCCTATCCAACAATAATGACAACAATAACAACAATAATGATGACACAACAATAAAACAACTAGGGCAACAAAAGGGGGGGGAGACCTCCAGGAGCAGTGGATTCATAGTGTAGGCATCGAGCCCCAGCAATAACTTTGGAGGCAAAAATAATAATAAGGCAAAGCTGAGTCATAAATTTGTGTTCTATGTCATGCCAAACTAAGCAAGTATCGGCATTAACAACTCTCCAGGGAAGGAAGACAGCTCAGGTGGAGATGGCAGCAGTGACCATCCCTGGATTTACAGTGTACTCATGCTCCTTTTTTAAAAAAAAGTATTTGTTAGGGTTTATTTATTTGTTAATGTAAGAGAGAGAGAGAGGAAGAAAGAACCAGAACATCATTCTGGCATGCGATGCTGGGATTTGAACCTCGGATCTCATATCTGAGAGTCCGATGTCTATCCACTACGTCACCCCCAGGTCACACTCACACTCCTTTTTTTTTTAAATTTATTTATTGGGGAGTTAATGCTTTACATTCTACAGTAAATACAATTGTTTGTACATGCATAACATTCCCCAGTTTTCCATATAACAATACAACCCCCACTAGGTCCTCTGTCATCCTTCTTGGACCTGTATTCTCTCCACCCACCCACCCCAGAGTCTCACTTTGGTCCAATACACCAACTCCAGTTTAGGTTCTACTTGTGTTTTCTCTTATTATCTTGTTTTTCAACATCTGCCTGAGGCACACTCCTTTTCTATCTTGGTGAATATCTGTGATGGGAAAGAGTAATAGCCTTATTGAGATATACTCCAGGTATTATACAGTTAACATATTTGTAATTTGTAAGTCAATGATATGTAACCATCTCCACAGTCAGTTCTAGGACATTTTCATCAATCTGCCTTCACTGTCCCCTCTCTCTCTCTCTCTCTCTCTCTCTCTCTCTCTCTCTGTCTTACACACACACACACACACACACACACACACACACACACCTATATTAAAAATATTTTTAATTTTATTTATTGGATAAAGACAGAGAGAAATTGAAAGGAGAGAGAGAGAAAGAGAAAGAGAGAGAAAGGGACTTGCTGCTCTACTTCACCACTCATGAAACTTTCCACCTGCAGGTGGGGACCAGGGGTTTGAACCTGGGTCGCTGTGCACTGTAATGTGTGTACTCAACCAGGTGCACCACTGCCTGTACCCATTCATTTTTTTTTACCAGAGTTATGGTGGTATGGGGGGGTTGAATTAGGGGCTATGAGCCTCTCGCATGAAAGTTCTCTTATACAGCCACTATGCTGTCTCCCTGGTCCAGGAGTTATCTGTCCCCACACCCCCATCCTCCCTATGCCTCAACATGTGCTGATCTACTTTTGATCTCTAGAGACTTGCTTATTCTGGACAGAAAAAAAAAATAGGTCATTATGGTCACTAGAATTTCTTCCAAACTAGAAGTTTTATAATTTTGCTCAGTCTATTTTTAAAAAATATTTATTTCTTTATTTTTAATTTAGTAAGAGAGGGATTGAGAACCAGAGCATCATTCCGGCATATATGGTACTGGTGATCAGAGTTAGAACCTCATAGTAAGGCCTACTTTTCAAGAAACATAGTTTGTTATATACAAAATTGTATTAAAAATTTGAAGTGGAGCAGGCAGTGGTGCACCTGGTTGAATGCACACATTACAGTGTGCAGGGACCCAGGTTCAAGCCCCTGCTCCTCAGCTGAAGGGGGAAAGCTTCACCCTTCAGGTGGTGAAGCAGGACTGCAGTTGTCTCTCTGTCTCTTTCCTTTTCTGTGTCCCTCTCCCCTCTCAATTTCTCTCTGACTCTAAATAAGATTTTTAAGATTAAAAATAAATAACAAATAATAAAAATTTGAAGTAGTTTTCAGACATTAGATATTTCAGTTAAATCTTGCTGTATATTATAATTTATGATTTAAAAGAGTGCAATATAAAAATTTGGACTACAACTCACATTTTACGATTATGAAATTATAACTAATTTTTAAATATATTTTTTAATTTTATTTTTTTCTCTTTTGTTGCCCTTTTTACTGTTGTTTTAGTTATTAATGTTATTGATGTCGTTGTTCTTAGGACAGAGAGAAAGGAGAGAGGAGGGGAAGACAGAGAGGGGGAGAGAAAGATAAACACCTGCAGACCTGCTTCACTGCCTGTGAAGCGACTCCCTTGCAGGTGGGGAGCTGGGGGCTCGAACCAGGATCCTTATGCCAGTCCTTGCATTTTGCACCAGGTGCGCTTAACCTGCTGTGCTACTGCCCGACTCCCAAAATTATAACTAACTATCTTATTTATTCAGTCATTTATTAATTTTTGCTGGTAGGGTTTTACTGGGCTCCACACGTACACAATTCTACTGCCCCTGGCAGCCTGTCTTTTTCTTTTCTTTTTCTTTTTCTTTCCTGATAGAGAGTGAGAGACAGAGAAGGGAGAGAGACAGAGAGCAGAAGAGATACCACAGCACTGCTCCACCACTCACAGAGGTTCCATTTTGCATGGTGGTCCACTGTGGTGGCAGAGACTCAGGCCCAGCATAGTAATGTTTGCACTCTACCAAGTGGTTTATCTCCCAGTACCTTCTACCATATTTTATTGGTTGTAAGAAATGTTTTTGGGAGCTGGTACACCCAGTTAAGTGCACATAGTACTAAGCTCAAGGACCTACTCAAGGATCCAAGTTTGAGCCCCTGGAATCCCCACAATCAGCAGGAACATTTCATAAGCAGTGAAACATGTCTGCAGGTGTCTCTCTCTCTCTCTCTCTCTATTATCACGTCCTCTCTCAATTTCTCTCTGTCGTATCCAATAAACAAGTAAATAAAGAATAAAGGAAAAATGGTTGCTGGAAGCAGTGGATTTGTAGTGCCCGTGCCAAGCCCCAGTGGTAACCCTGGAGGCAAAAATGAGAAAAAGAAGGAAAGAAAGAAGAAATGAAAGAAGGAAAGAAAAAAAGGGAGGAAGAAAGAGAAAGAAAAAGGAAGGAAGGAAGGAAAGAAGAAAGAAATGTTTTCTTAGGGTTAAGAGGTAGCACACCTGGTTGAGCACACACGTCACAGTGTGCAGGGAACCAGGTTCTAGCCCCACCTGTAAGGGGAAAACTTCACAAATGGTAGAATACTGCTGCAGGTATCTTTCACTCTCCCTTTCCCTTTTCCCTCTCAATTTCTTTCTCTCTATTAAAAATAAATAAATAAATAAATAAATACTTAAAAGAAAAAGAAGTGCTTTCCTTCCCCCTAATTTGGAGAATGGGATAGTCTGTCTGTCCATAATTCTCTTTGCTTTGCAACCTATTCCAGTCATTCATTCTGTGTTTGGCATGGTTAGCCAAGCGCTCCTTCTTTGCACAAGATTCTTACAGTGTTCCTGATTCAGATTTGTGTTAGGTGTTTAAAAATGCATTATCTAAGCATGTCCTCCCAACAGCTGACAATATCAGTGTAATTATTCTCATTACAATTAAACTCATGTCGTGGATCTTTGAGGCTCTTTTTGAATTGAATCGCTTAAACAATGAATGGTAATTCACAAGTGCCAAGGGTCTATTCCAATATACCTGTGTCCCAAAATAGCCTGTGAAAACCTTGAAGTTGAGAACAATGTCTTATTCACCATTATGTTTTCAACAATACCTAGCATGACTTCTGACACATAGTAGGGGTGTAAAAGTACTTTTGGAATAAATGAATTAGTTAAATAGAAATAACCGTATTTTATTGAAGTAATTAAATGGGGTTTAATAAATTAAAATATACATTTTATTTTACTTATTTATCTCAATGAGAATGAGGTGACAGATAGACAGACAGACAGACAGATACAGACAAAAACCTGAGCACTGTTCAGCTCTGGCTTATGGTGGTGCTAGCGACTGAACCTGGGACCTCAGAGCCTCAGCTATGAAAGTTTTTTGCTTAACCGCTGTGCTGTCTTCCTAGCCCCTGACTTCTCTCTGTCTCATGTGAAATTAGATGGATAGATAGATAAAAAAGTAAATAAATTGTTCTTTGAGAAAGAGTCAGGGAAACACAGAGAAAGGGAGAGGCATCACTACAAATGAGAAGACAATGTCTTTTGCTCTGACTTACGGTGATATGGGGAGTTGAACCTGGGACCTGGAAGCCTCAGGCATGAGAGTCTCTTTGCATAACCATTAGGCTATGTCTTAATGTGAAAATGTTGGTTAACTACTTGGGCATGTGTACAGTAAACAGAAACAGGTTAAAAGCATCTAGGAGAGGATGTTTCCTATCAGAGGACATAGAGCAGCTAGCTGGGAGAATTAGACTGGAGTTTTGACATGCTATGGAAACTATTGCATGTTGAAATATGGCTTCTTGGGTTAGCAGAGGGTCAGAGAGCAATGCCATGACCTCTTTCTCTGTAATTGAATGTGACCATTAGAAGAGCCAGGCTGGAATCCTGCTTCTGTTACTTTCCAACTGGTGCTTTCTGTCAAGACACTTCATCTCTTTGCACTTATTATGAAATGATATTGTGAGAAATAACTATGGAAATAAAAAAACATACCTTAAAAGGAAAAGTGAGAGCAAGACTGAAAGAAAGAAGGGAGGGAAGAAAGAGAAAGAGAGAAAGAAAGAAAGGAGGAAAGAAGTGATGGAAACAGGAAGTCAGGGTGGACGAATTATAATAAGAATGGGAGCGGGTGAAATTATTTCAGACTCTGTGTGCTGAAATAGTCTTTCTTGTCACAAGCTGCTAGATTTTCTTCTTATGAAAACATTTCTAAGGTGGCAGATGAATATATTTTTAAAAAATTTTTCCTGAAACATAACACTCCAACAGGATGTGTTAGAGAAATGCCAAGAAAAGAAGGCAGAAGGAGGTAAAGTCCTCAGATGAAGAGAGAGACTAAGTGATTTATTCATGAGCTTTGAGAGGCAGACACCTTGCCTCTTCCATGAAGCCTTCCAGACTCCCTGGGTATAATTATCTCCTCCTTGGGCCCTTGCTATACTTTTTTTTTTTTCTATCCCCAAAAACACTGCTCAGCTCTGGTTTATGGCGGTGCTAGGATTGAAACTTGGACCTTAGAGCCTCAGGCATGAAAGTCTTTTTGCATAACCATTATGATATCTTTCCTATACTATACTTAACCTTTTTACTGGGGACTGGGCAGTAGTTTGGAACCTTCTCTGTTAATAGTTCTCCTTTGAGAATAACTCCCTGGAGTTTTCCTGCAGTTCTGGGAGTGTGTATTTTTCTCTTTCTGTATGTCCAACCCCTCCTGCAGAACCTAGCATGGATAATATGTTTAGTCAAGAATTATTGAATGGGGTGGGGGTGTAGCATAATAGTTATACAAAGAGACTTTCATGTCTGAGGCTCTCAAGTCCCAGGTTCAATCCCCCATACTGCTATAAGCCAGAGCTGAGCAGTGCTCTGGTAAAAAAAAAAAAAAAAAAAAAAAGAATTATTGAATGAGTGAATCAATGAGCATGAAGTCTTAGCACAAAGACATTTAACCCTGAAAAGTGATACTTCTGGGGAGATGTACTTGGTATTTTTCAATACTTGAGGGATTATCTTGGAGGGAGTATATTTGAAATGAGCTCTATGGTTCCCATGAAACAATAGCTCTAAGAAAGCAAGCCCTGACACATGGGAAGGGATTCTTATCATCAGAGCTGGACAGTTATACCATGGTTATCTCCAGAGGGTGGCAAGGGCTCAACTTTGTAGACACTAGATGCTACTTTTCACCGATAGAAACATTGGATTAGGTCTTTGTTGCCTATTTGTATTCTGCTCTTCCCACGAGCCTCCTTTTAAAACATTTATTCATTTTTTTTTGGATAGAAACAGAGAAACTGAGAGGAGAGGAGGAGGTTGAGAGGGAGAGATAGACACCTACATCACTGCTTCACCACTTGTGAAGTTTTCGCTCTGCAGATGGGGACCGGAGACTTGAACCCAGGTCCTTGTGCATTGTGATATGTACACTCAACCAGGTGTGCTGCAACCCCACGAGAATCTTTCCTTGCTTGTTAGATGCTGGCTGATTTAAAAACATCTTCTCCATGGGCACCTCTATCCGGTCTTGGAACCACAAACCTCAAAGTTGGAAGGAAATTCAAAGTTCATTTAATCCAATCCCGTCTTTGATCTTCTGAACATGAAAAAAATCAAGATCCAGTCACATGGTAACATTATGGTGGAAGATAAACCAAGAAGTCCACTCTCTGGAGGTCGTTCCCTCCTCCTGCTTCTTCCTTCTCATCTTCCTCCTTCTCCATTTCTTCCTCCCTTCTTCTTTTATTTCTTTCTTTTTTAATTTTTTAAAAAATTTTTGCCTCCAGGTTTATTGCTGGGACTCTGTGCCTGCACTACGAATCCGTGCTCATGGAGGCCATTTTCCCTATTTTGTTGCCCTTGTTGTTACTGCTATTGTTGCCATTTTTGTTGTTGGATAGGACAGAGAGAAATGGAGAGAGAAGGGGAAGATAGAGAGGGGGAGAGAAAGATAGACACCTGCAGAGCTGCTTCACCACCTGCAGGTGGGGAGCTGGGGGCTGGAATCCAGATCCTTGCACCGGTCCCTGAAGGTCACACCATATATACGTTTAACCCACTGTGCTACCACCTGGCTCCCCAATTCTTTCTTTTTTAGAATGAAAAAAAAAAAAAAAAACACAGCACCAGAGCTTCTTTCAATGCAATAGGAGCCTGGCTTGAACGTGGGCCTCACACATGGCAAAAAAGCAGCACATTATCATAGTGAACTATTTCATTGGCCCTCAAGGATTCTCTCTGTTGCCGACCAAAACACATCTGAGCAGGACGCTTCTATTTCCTTGTATCTGCACCTTAAGCCAGAATCTCAGCAGGTACTGGTTGTTTTGCATTCTCTTACTCCAGAATGAAAATTGAAAGAAAGAACTTGCAAAATCAGCACAAGTACATCACGATGAAAGTATCATCATTCTCTTAGTTAAACAATATTACACAGTAGTTACGGGCCATGAGCTTGGAGTGGAATGCAGTGTCATCGCACGAGAGAATGAACATCTCATGTCCATGAACCCTGGTGCAGGGCTTCAATTTTTGATTGAGATAGAAATTGAGAGAGGAGGGGGAGATAGAGAGAGAGATAGATAGATATATGGAGAGAGGCACTTGCAGCACTGCTTCACAGTTCATAAAGCTTCCCCCCTGCAGGCTGGAACTGGGGTCCTTGTGAATAGTATTGTGTTCATGCAACTGGGTGTGCCATTGTCCTGCCCTAAGTTATTTATTTATTTTTAAGTTTTTATTTATAGAATGGAAACACTGACAAGACCATAGGATAAGAGGGGTACAATTTCACAAAATTCCCACCACCAGAGTTCCATATCCCATTCCCTTCCCTGATAGCTTTCCTAATCTTTAACCTTTTGGAAGCATGGACCCAGGGACATTGTGGGGTGCAGAAGGTGGAAGGTCTGGCTTCTGTAATTACTTTCCCACTGAAAATGGGCATTGACAGGTGGATCCATACTCCCAGCCTGCCTCTCTCTTTCCCTAGTGGGAAAGGGATCTGGGGAGGTGGGGTTCCAGGACACATTGGTGTGGTCATCTGCCCTGGGAAGTGAGCTTGGCATCATGGTAGCATGTGGAATCTGGTGGCAGAAAAAGTTAAGATATAGAAAGCAGAGCAAATTGTTGACTAATCATGAACCTAAAAGCAAGAATATTGTGGATGGAGATTTGGGGTCTCCATTTTGGAAAAAACTAGTAGGTCTATTTTAGGCCTATTCCAAGGGGCCCATGACTTTACTAGTTTTTTTCCTGCCATCCAATATTCAGGTGACCTAAGCTATTGTCTGGGGAGATGGTGTCACAGTTGGAAAAAGGGCTAGAAAGCTGCATCAGGGAAGAGAGTAGCTCCAAAATATGGGAAAAGTATATAAATATTGTTAACTGTAAACCCCATCGATCTGATCTGGGGCCCATAGTCAGCACAGGGGCTTATGTAACCTCTGCATTCCTGTAGTTCTGAGCTCACATTCTGTGGTCATGGCTAGGAATATTCCAGGCTGTACTAATTTCAGGACCCATCATCCTTGGGTGATAGAGTATGCTATCCAATCTCCCTTTGGAGAATGGAACATTCCCTACCATTGTTGATCCACATTGAGGGCCAGGTCCCATACGGGCCCACAAAGGGGTCCATTATGTTGTTCCTGATGGAGATGATCAGTGACAGTGGTGAGAGGGATCTGCTAGAGGTCTAGGCTCGTGATGTCTGTGTGGGAATCTGTTGTATGCTTTACATTGGGTTGTTCTAGCTCTCCCCCGCCAAGAAAATTGGATCAGTCCTGCTAATTTCGCAGGCCCGCTTGGCCTCGCCCCAAGGAACCCCGAGAGGGTTCCAGAGTTCGAGAGTTGGAGAGTTCCAGAGAGAGAGAGAGTGCTTGGTGCCGCCGCGGGGAAAGAGGCAGCAGAGTTCTGTTTGGTGATTAGTTTGGTTAGTTTATGAATCGTTGTTCTTGAATAAAGAAATACAGCTTCCCTGCCCAGCCGTATGTCTCTGGTCGTCTCTGTTACCTGCCCGTGAAGCTAGCCCGACCAGCTGGAGCCACTGAATTTTAACAACAGGAATCCTAGAACTCCCTGACTAGGGCCCCAGGTGATGGGGTGGCCTGGTAGTGACTAAAGAGTCATCATTAAAGTCTGCCAGTCTCTTGCCCTTATTCAGCTTTTGTAGTCCTTACTTTCTCTGACGAGGTTAGCTTTGGAGTGATTGAGGGACATGCAATAGGAGGTAGTTGAGGAGGGTATCTAGGTCTAAGTAGAAACTATTTTATTAGATACTTTATGGTGTCTTTTTAGGTCTTCCTGCTTGCTTGCTACATTTATTGACTCACTGCAAACTACTGTGCACTTTTGCTTTAAGGTATATGTTTTCCCCCAACTCCTGGATATATATACATATATATATATATGCCCCATCTCATGGACCCTGGTCTATATGTAGGTTTTTGAAGTTTGTTAAGATGCGTACTACCACAAATGAATTTAAGGATGCCTATGAGCTAGGAAAGGTCTCACCAAAGTGATGAAGCTGGTGGGTTCACATTCCACACCTGACAGCTCCGGGTGCAGTCTGAAGTGAATCATGCCGAAGGTGGTACTGGTCGCATTGATTAGCTCATGTATTTAGGCACTAAAATAGTTGGTGGCAGTGTGGGGTAGGAGAGGCCTGACTTCTAGGGGCCTCACTTTGCCAGTGTGAAACTGGGCAGATGGAGGAGCTCTTAATAGTCTAGCCTCTTCTCTTTCAGTGGGAGGATAATTCTACTCAAGCCCAACATCTGTCTCCATAAAGACCTCCACTCCACCCACTAATAGATTATGTCCCTCTATGAGCTTCTCCTCTAATTTGTTTTTATTTTATTAGTGACTTAATATTGATTTACAAAATTATAAGATAACAGGGGTATACTTCTACCACCACAGTTCTGTATCCCCATTCCTTCTATTGGAAGCTACAGCAGTTGTCCCAAGGTCACAGAAATAGATTGACTATTATTTATTCTTTTTTGGTTTTATTTATTTATTTTCCTTTTTGTTGCCTTTGTTGTCTTTTTATTGTTGTTGTAGTTATTATTGTTGTTGTTATTGATGTCGTCATTGTTAGATAGGACAGAGAGAAATGGAGAGAGGAGGGGAAGACAGAGAGGGGGAGAGAAAGATAGATGCTTGCAGATCTGCTTCACTGCCTGTGAAGGAACTCCCCTGCAGGTAGGGAGCTGGGGGCTTGGACCAAGATCCTTACGCTAGTCCTTGGGCTTTGCGCCACATGTGCTTAACTCACTGTGCTACTGCCCGACTCCCCTGCTATTATTTCTATAGCTGTCTATATTTATATATATTTGCCCAGCTTTTCCTATGGTCCTGCCTTCTCTTCCTTTACAAGTCACACCTACACCTACTACTACTTCTAAATGTCCTTTCATTTCCCCCCTTCTCTCTCTGGGTCCTGTTAGAGTTGGAATTCAGAGCCCTCTGTTCATCTTCCCCCTATCATTTCTCCCCATCTGTGAGTATGAACCCAAATTCTTTTTGGTGTGCAGAAGGTAGGAGATCTGGCTTCTCTGCTGGACATAGGTGTTGGCAGGTGGATCCATACCCCAGCCTCTTTCTGTCTTTCCCTAGTGGGGTAGGGCTCTGGAGACGTGAGATACCAGGACACATTGGTGAGGTTGTCTGCCCAGGGAACTCATAATGGAATCATGATAGTGTCTGAAACTTGGTGCTGAAAGGCAGCAAGATATAAAGCAGGACAAAATGATTAATGAACAGGAACCAAAAAGCTGGAATAGAGCAGATGAGAATGGGGATCTTAAGGTGGAAAGAAGTGAGGAAGCCTATTTTAGTTTAGTTCCTAGGGGCCTATAACTATCGTAGTTTTTGCTTGAATTTGATAGCTAACATGGATTTAGACAAAAATATTGTCTGAGAAGATGGTGTCAGAGTTGAGAATAGGGCTAGAAAGTTGGATTAAGGGGCCAGGTGGTGGCACACCTGGTGAGCACACATGTTACAGTGCATAGGACCCAGGTTTAAACCCCCTATCCCCACCTGCAGAAGCTTCATGAGTGGTGAAGCAATGCTGCAGGTGTCTCTCTATCTCTCTTGCTCTCTATTACCCTGTCCCCTCTCAATTTCTGGCTGTCTCTATCCAGTAAATAAATAAAGATTAAAAAATTAAAAAGGGAGTTGAGCAGTAGCGTACACATGGTGCAAAGTGTAAGGACCGGAGTAAAGATCCCAGTTCAAGCCCCTGGCTCCCCATCTGTAGGGGAGTTGCTTCACAGGTGGTGAAGCAGGTCTGCAGGTGTCTCTCTTTCTCTCCCCCTCTCTGTCTTCCCTCCTCTCTCCATTTCTCTCTGTCCTATCCAACAACAACGACATCATAACAGCAACAATAACTACAACAATAAAAAAAAAACAATAAGGGCAACAAAAAGGAAAATAAATAAAAACAACTAAAAAAAAGAGAGAGAGAGAGTTGGACTAAGGCAGAGAGTAGCTCCCAAACTTGAAGAAAAGCTATGAAAATTTCCCATACACCTGACCCAGGGTATGTATGTATGTATTTATCACAGGAGCCTGGTGTAACCTCTGAGTCCCTGTCAATCTGAGCTCTCAGTTCATGGTCACAGCTGGGAATGTTCTAGGCTGCACTCATTTCAGGACCAGTCTTCCTCCCGTGACAGAATAGGATGACCCAGCCTTTCTTTGGAAAATGGGGCAGTCCTTACCATTGCTACTTTCTAGAGAGGACAAGGTCCTGGAGTGGCCCCCAAGAGGGCTTAAGCTGATGTTGCTGATGGAAGTGATTGGGGATGGTGGGCAGAAGAGGACAGAATATCTGCTTTCTGTTTATAGCGATCTGTTGTCACAGGTCAATCTTAAATGGTTTGTGTGTGTGTGTGTGTGTGTGTGTGTGAAGACATGTGTGATTTCACTACACGAGGCTGCTTTTTTGTTCAGATAGAGAAACCAAGAGAGAGGGAGAGAAGGTCTAGTACCAGAACTTCCTCTGGTAACATGTGGTACAGAGGAGTTCTTTTCTTTCTTTCTTTCTTTCTTTCTTTCTTTCTTTCTTTCTTTTTTTTTTTTAAAGCAATTCATAGGATCTCAACTACCTCTCTCTTTTTAAAAAAGATTTATTTATTAATGAGAAAGATCAGAAGGGAGAGAAAGAACCAGGTATCACTCTGGTACATGTGCCACCAGGGATTGAACTCAGGACCTCACCACAAGGCATTATTTTTCTTTTAGGATTTTTTTTTGTGTTTTTAATTTTTTTTTATAAAATGGAATGGAAACTTTGACAAGACCATAGGATAAGAGGGGTACTTTTCCACACATTGCCCACTCCCAGAGCTTCATATCCAACCCCCTTTATTGATAGCTTCCCTATTCTTTTTTTAATTTTTAATTAGTTTTATTTTACCTTTTGTTGCCCTTGTTTTTTTTTTATTGCTTTTGTAGTTATTGTCGTCATTGTTAGATAGGACAGAGAGAAATGGAGAGAGGAGGGGAAGACAGAGAGGGGGAGAGAAAGACACCTGCAGACTTGCTTCACCCACCTGCAGGTGGGGAGCTGGGGCTCGAACGGGGGTCCTTGCGCTGGTCCTTGCACTTTGCGCCATGTGCACTACCGCCTGACTCCCTAAAAAGGATTTTTTAATCCTAAAAAAAAAAAAACACTCCTCAGCTCTGGCTTATGATGGTGTAGGAGATTGGACTTGAGACTTTAGAGCTTCAGACAGGAAAGTCTTTTGCATAATCTTTATGCTATCACTCTGGCCTGATATAAGAAATATTTAAAAACTAGATTAGAGGGCTGGTGTGCTTCTTTGCCATGTGTGTGACTCAGGTTGGATCATGACCACCACCCCCCCATCACACTGAGGTGCTGCTGTCTCTTTAACCGTCTGTTTCTCTTGAAAACTAATGGCAAACAAACAGGACTAGACAATTGCTAGAATGCTACCTGAAGTCCCTCTCTGCTCTGACATTACTTGAGTTTGAGATTCTCAAATCACCTGTCCCTGTCCCCTGTCCCTACCCACTCCCATCCCTTTCTTCCATGCCTGTCCTCTCTCTGACGTAAAGACAAAGAACTAAACAAGAGTGCACTGTGCAGGTTTGAAGGATTGCAAGAAATGAACTTCTCTTTGGACCCCCAGGAAGAGCTATGCCAGAGACTGCCATAGCTGGGCACATGTAGGGAGCTGGGAACAGATCCGGTTGCTTCATTCAGCTGGAGCTCTGCCTATCTTCGGAATGTGAGCACTTTCCTTTATGGTTTCATTTGCCACCCACATCTACTGCCCAGTTTCCCAATCTGAGTGGTTTAGAGAACTAAAAATATGCAAACTGTATAACAAAGAAACCAAGTTTCTAGAGAACTTTGGTATATACTCCACCCTTGTTCTGATCTCCTTTTAATTATTCCTCATGAGCCAAGTTAAACTTTTCTGACAGCGTGGCATTAAACTGACCATTTGGCGTGCATTCTAATATATAGAGAGACCACACAGCAGTTATCCCAAAGATTTAGATTTAAATTTTTTTCAAAGGGAAAACAAAAGTAAAAACAAATAGTAGTACTGTACATGAAAAGACATTTTTTAAAGCTTTTTAAAAAAAATTTTATTTTTCCCTTTTGTTGCCCTTGTTGTTTAACACTGTTGTGGTTATTGATGTTGTTAATCCCCAGCAATAACCCTGGAGGCAAAAGAAAAAAAAATTACTCAAGTCAGCGGGTTAAGTGCATATGGTGTGAAGCTCAGGGACGGGGTGAGGATCCTGGTTCAAGCCCCTGGCTTCCTGTCTGCAGGGGGGGGGTCTCTTTACAAGCAGTGAAGCAAGTCTGCAGGTGTCTATCTTTCCCCGTTTTCCCCTCCTTTTTCGATTTCTTTCTGTCCTATCCAACAACAACAACAGCAATGGCAAGGTAACAATAACAACAACAACAAGGGCAACAAAATGGGAAAAATGGCCTCCAGGAACCGTGAATTCGTAATGCAAACACTGAGTCCCAGCAATAAGCCTGGAGGCAATAAATAAATAAATAAATAAATAAACAGTAATATAAATTAAAAGAAAAAGAAGAAAAGAAGAGACAGAGAGGAGAGATATACCATATCATCAATACTCTATTTGTAAAGCTTCCACAGGTGTCATCCATGACACTCGCATGTGGTGCAGGGGTTTGAATTTGGGTCCCGATATTTTGCAAGGCTTGTACTCTACTGAGTGGGCTATCTCCCAGCCCCTGTAACACTATGCTTAACAAAGTTTATTGCTGGGGACTGGATGGTAGCACAATGGGTTAAGGGTACATGGCACAAAGCGCAAGGCCCCGACTAAGAATCCCGGTTCAAGCCTCTGGCTCCCCACCTGCAGGAGGGATCACCTCACAACAGGTGAAACAGGTCTGCAGGTGTCTGTCTTTCTCTCCCCACTCTGTATCCCCTCCTCTCTCGATTTCTACCAAACAACAACATCAGTGGCAACTGCTGGGGAATTATACAGATTCAGTCACATCTGCCAGACTGTCCCATCACGCTCAGCCACTTCCCAGGAGAGTTATCACGGTATTCTCAAGTGCCTTTCCCAACCAATCCTGTCCTGACACTTCACTCCCGGCTGTTGCCCTATAAGAAGCCCTCCTACTTCTACCACCCCCACCCCACCCCCGCCTGCTTTTTACCTCGGTGACGGAAGGGTGGTGCGCCCCAGGTCGGCCATTTTTGGCTAGCTCTACGTGGCCCGAACTGCTGCACTCTCACCCAACCCTGAGGTGCCAGCACTAAAGATTTGTGTTCCCTCTTCATTTTGGATCTCCTCTCTCTCTTCTCCGTGGCACAGCACGACAGCAACAATAACAATAGTGACAACAAGGGCAACAAAACTGGGAAAAAATGGTCTCCAGGAGCAGTAGATTTGTAGTGCAGGCACCGAGCCCCAGCAAATAACCCTGGAGACAAACAAACAAAGTTCATTGCTTTGGTCTAGGTGGTGGGAGGTTTGGTTCTTTAGCCTAACCTTTCTTTCTTTTTTTTTTTTTTACCTTTTCTCTTATTTAATTTTTTATTATCTTTATTTATTTAATGGCTAGAGACAGAAATGGAGAGGAAGGAGAAGGTAGAGAAAGAGAGAGACAAAGAGACATCTTCAGCACTGCTTCAACTGGTCAAGATCTCAAGATGCCTGCCTCCATGGGTGGCCAACACTATATCGTTTCTTCTCCAAAACAGAAGATTCCGGGCGCATCTGGGTGACAAGTCTAGCAGATGGAGACTTGTCTCAAGTGGCCTCCCCCAGGGCTCTGTTCTGGCTCCTACGCTATTTAATATTTACATCAATGACCTCCCAGAAACTTCTTCAAGGAAGTTCATCTACGCCATTGACATCTGCTGTGCAACTCAGGCATCCAAGTTTGACATCTAGTCCAAGTTCTACTTGTGTTTTCCCTTTCTGTCCTTGTTTCTTTTTTTGTTGTTGTTAATATTTCTTTACTCCTTTTTGTTGCCCTTGTTGTTTTATTGTTGTTGTAATTATTATTGTTGTTGCTACTGATGTCATCATTGTTAGATAGGACAGAGAGAAATGGAGAGAGGAGGGGAAGACAGAGAAGGGGAGAGAAAGACACCTGCAGACCTGCTTCACCACCTGTGAAGCAACGCCCCTGCAGGTGGGGAGCTGGGGGCTCGAACCGCTGGTCCTTACACTTTGCGCCACGTGCGCTTAACCCACTGCGCTACCGCCCGACACCCTGTCCTCGTTTCTTAAGTTCCATCTGTGAGTTAGATCATCTAGTATTTTTTCCCTCTCATTTTGTTTCATCTGACTTAACAGGATTCCTTCAGCTTCTTTTAAATTTATTTATTTATTTATTACCAAAGTACAGCTCATCTCTGGCTTTTGGTAGTATTGGGATTGAACCTTCGACCTTTGATGTCTTGGGCATGACAATCTTTTGTCATAACCATTACACTTTCTCTATAGGCCCAGCTTCTTCTTCTTCTTTTTTTTTTTTTTTGTAAGCTAGCTTATTTCCTTTTTTATTTTAAATTTTTTTTAATTATCTTTATTTATTTATTGGCTAGAGACAGTTAGAAATCAAGTGGAAGGGAAAGACAGAGAGGGAAAGAGACAGAAAGATAACTGATATCCTGTTTTACCACTCGCAAAGCTTTCCCCCTGCAGGTGGGGACCGGGGGCTTGAGCCTGGGCCCTTGCGCATTGCAACACGAGTGCTCAACCAGGTGCGCCACCACCCGCCCCCATTTTTTTTTTAAACCAGGGCATTGCTCAGCTCTGGTTTATGGTGATGCAGGGGATTGAACCTGGGACTTTGAGGCCTCAGGCATGAAAGTCACTTTACTTAACCACTGTGCTATCTACTCCCACATGCACATGTCATTTTAAATTAAGAGAGCCAAAGCCGGTTTCTGTTGTTTGCAGCCGTAACATATTGCTTGATTCAGCCCTCTCAATATCTTTTCCATAAGCATGTCGAAGGAATCCAAAGAGCTTCCCATAGTGAAATCTCTGGGTGTCTATCCACTGGCATTTAAAAGTAGTAAACAAGGCAAATCGAGAGCCCCTGTGTGTACTAGATGGAAGTCAAGCATGTGTGTCTGAGTCAGATGTGTGCAACATATGAATGCGTAGAAACATTAAACATAACCTTTAGGAAAAGACAACAGGCAAATGCAAACAAAAAAAAAGAAAGCAGAATATGCATTATTCATATTACAAAATAAATTCAAGGATAGCAAAATCTATTTAGATATTTACCAAAAGAAAAGCACTATATAACAAAGCTTGCAGGACAGAATCAGAGCTCTACTTAAGAAAATATTAACAGTTTTAAATTTCCTTCTTATAGAAATGAGAATGAAAATACCCAAGCTGAAGAGTCAAATGAAGAAGCATTTGGCTGGGGAGACGGCATGATGGTTCTGCAAATGACTTTCATGCCTGAGAAAATGCCTCGGAGATTCTCAGGTTTAATCCTCAGTGTCACCATAAACCAGAGCTGATCATTACCCTAGTGTTCTCTTTCTCATTAAAATAAATAAAAATATTTTTTAAAAAAGAAAAACATGACAACAGGAGCACACCTTGGAGAGCACACGTTACAGTGTGCAAGGACCTGTATTCAAACCTCCATTCCCTACCTATACGCTGGAAAGCTTTCCAAGCAGTGAAACAGAGCTGCAGGTGTCTCTGTATCTCTCTCCTTTATCTTCCCCCTCTCTCTGGATTTCTATCTCTGTCCAATAAATAAATAAATTAATTAATTAATAAAAAGGAAGCTTAGGAAACAGCTCGCTTGTATAGTGTGCTGCTTTGCTATGTGTGCGACCCGGGTTTGAGCCCAGCCCCTAGAGCATTGAGTGCTAGGTCTGTTTCATTGTCCTCTAATTCTAGAGAGAGGGAGTGAGAATGAGAGCCAGAGCCAGAGCGAGAGATGACGAAGATAGGAACATAGCAAATGGTTATGGAAAAAGACTTTCATGGACTGGGGTAGACAGCATAATGGTTATACAAAGAGACTCTCATGTCTGAGGTTCCAAAGTCTCCAGTTCAGTCCCCCATACAACCATAAGCCAGAGCTTAGCAGTGCTCTGGTGAAAAAAGAAAGAAAGGAAGGAAGGAAGGAAGAAAGGGAGGGAGGAAGGAAGGAAGGAAGGAAGGAAGGAAGGAAGGAAGGAAGGAAGGAAGGAAGGAGGAAAAAGATTGGGGGGTCAGGCAGTAGCTTAGCTGGTTAAGCGCACGTGGCGCAAAGTGCAAGGACTGGTATAAGGACCCCGGTTTGAGCCCCCGGCTCCCCACCTGCAGGGGAGTCACTTCACAGGTGGTGAAGCAGGTCTGCAGGTGTCTGTCTTTCTCTCCCCCTCTCTGTCTTCCCCTCCTCTCTCCATTTCTCTTGTCTTATCTAGCAACGGCAACAACAAGGGCAACAAAATGGGGAAAATGGCCTCCAGGAGCAGTGGATTTGTGTGCAGGCACTGAGCCCCAGCAATAACCCTGGAGGGAAAAAGAAATAAAGAAAGGAAATAAATAAAGAGAGAAAGAAAGGAAGGAAGGAAGGAAGGGGAAAAGACTTGCATGCTTGATGCTCAGGTTCAGTCCCAGCACTGCCATAAGCCAGAGCTGAGCAGTGCTCTGGTTAGAAAGAAAGTAAAAAGGGAGCAAGAGGGGCCGGGTGGACGACAACAATAATAACTGCAACAATAAAAAAACAACAAGGGCAACACAAGGGAATCAATAAATAAAATAAATATTAAAAAAAAATAAGTTTGGACTCTCCAAACTTAAAAAAAAAAAAAGAGGGGCCGGGTGGTGGTGTAGCAGGTTAAACATTGACATTACAGTGCATGAGGACCCAGGTTCAAGCCCCTGGTCCCCACCTGCAGGAGGAAAGCTTCGTGAGCGGTGAAGCAGGGCTGCAGGCGTCTCTCTCCCTCTCTACCTCCCCCTTCCCTTTCAGTTTCTCTCTGACTCCATCCAACAAATAAATATATATATTTTTAGAAAGATAGAGAAAGAAAAGAAGGGAGGGAGGGAGGAAGGAAGGAACAAAGGCAAGCAGGCAGGTAGGCAAAGAGAAGAGAGCAAACAGAATGAGAAAGACTTGCCTACACTGGAGTTCATGGGTGTGGATACAGACAGGAAGAGGAACCTCTCAAGTGTACATATTATATAGTCAGAGAGGTTCAAGAACAAGCAAGGATTAGTGAAATAGGTCACTTGGATCATGCCCTGCTTTACCAAGCCCAGCCAGCCCCCACCACACTGAAGAAAGTTTTGGTGATATGAACACCACCCCCACCACCACCACCATCCCAGCCTCACTCTTTCTAGCTGAACAAGTTTTCAAAAAGTTCTTTGCGTAAATCGTTAGTCTTGGGTTTTTGGAACATGAAACCAAGAGAGTCAGTGGCAGATTATATTTTCCAAAGATGACTACACCAATGCGATTTATCCCTCTCACGTCCTTCTCTTGCAATGTGGCTGAGACTGCTCCCACCATGGGCAGAGGCCGGTGTTCCCTCCCTGGAGTCTGCTGCTGCACCTGACTGCCTTGCCCAGTGGAGCATAGAGACTGATGCTCTGTGACCTCCTTGGCCAAGGCACAACAGTGTATGCTTCGTTTCTCTTTCCCTCCACGTTTGCCTTCAAAACTAAGCCACTTATGTAGTAGGTGCTCGAGTCAACAGACACAGAAGAAGTCTCAGCAGAGACCCAGCATGAAGCACCAGATAAAAGCAACCAAGCCTTCTCCAATTATTCCGGCCTCCGAGCTTCAAGTCTCTCAACTGGGGCCGGAGACACGAAGAATCAGAGACGAGTCATTTCTTTTACTTTTATTTTCATTTTAGTTATTGATTGATTGATTGGTTGATTGATAGAGACAGATAGGCAGAAAAAGAGTGAAAGTGACCAGAACACCAAAGCTCCCAAAAGTGAGGTCTGGGCCCAACCTGGACTGCACATATGACAAAGCAAGCAAGCTATCCAAGTGAGCTATTCGCTATTTTCTTCTCCCCTCCCATTCCCAGCTGAGCAGTACTCTTATTCTCTCTTGTTAAATACATAATTAAAAAAAATAAATTAGAGGCCAGTCCGTAGTGCACAGGTCACAGTGTCCAAGGACCCGGGTTGAAGCCCTCCATCCCCCACTGGCAGGGGTAAACTTTACAAGCAGTGAAGCAGTACATCAAATGTCTCTCTCTCTCTCTTCCTCTCTGTCTCTTTGTCTCATAGTAAACAAAAATAATACAAAATTTAGATAGAAACAGAGAGATAGAGAGAGAGAGCGGGAGAACACAGAATTGAAGTTTCCTCCAGTGTGGTAGGGCTGGGCTCGAACCCGGGTCATGCACACGGCAAAGCAGTGCACTATCCAAGTGAGTTATTTTGCCAGCCTGAATAAATAATCTTCTTTTCTCTTTTCTTCCTTCCTTCCTTCCTTTTTTTTTTTTTTAATTGCTACCAGGGTTTTATTGCTATCTTAGGGCTTGGTGCTGGCACCAGGAATCTACCACTTTCAGTGGCCACTTTTTCCTCTTTTTTTTTTCTTTCTTTCTAATTTTTATTAGATAGGACAGAGAGAAATTGAGAGAGGACAAGGAGATAGAGGAAGAGAAAAATAGAAACCTGCAGACATGCTTTAGCGCATGTGAAGTGGACCCCCTGCAGGTCCAGGGAGAGGGGGTTTCAAACCGGAGTCCTTGGGATTGGTAATATTTGCACTTAACTGGGTGCGCCACTGCCTTGCCCTCGCCTGAGTAAATAATCCTAAGAATTCACTGAGTTGTGGTCCGGGAGGTGGCACAGTGGCTGAGGCATTGGACTCTCAAGCATGAGGTCCTGAGTTCAGTCCCTGGCAGCACATGTGCCAGAGTGATGTCTGGTTCTTTCTCTCCTCCTATCTTCCTCATTAATAAGTAAGTAAAACCTTTAAAAAAAAGAATTCTCTGAGTTATAATTCATATAAGGTAAAATGTATAGTCCCTGGAGCAATAGTTCACCAAGGTGAACTATTGCCAAGTTTGTAGCCTAGGCTTAAATACTGGTAATACTGGTAATTTCCATGGAAATACTGTAACACCAGGGGATTCTGTCTGGTGCTGTGTCTCTCTCTCTTCTTCTCTTTGAAAGAAAAAGTCAGACAAGGGGAAGTGAATACATGTATGCGTGAGACAGCTCTATGCACACACCCCAAAAGTAACGCGTAATCTTAAATGTACAATTCTGTTTTGATCATTAAGTTTACCTGAGTAGGTACTGATTTAATGAAGACGTAGGATATATATATATATATTAGTTTAAGAGCTATCTTTATTTACTACTTGAGAAGGGGGGAACACCGAGTATTGCTCTAGCACAAATGATGCCAGAGAGTGAGGGAATTCACGACCTTATGCTTGAGAGTCCCACACTTTATCCACTGCACCATCTCCTGAGTGGAGGTCTTGCAACACTTCTGCCACTCCTGAAAATTCCCTCTTTCCCCTGCTCCTTTCCAGTCAGTCATAGAATACCTCCCTCCGGGAGTCCGGAGGTGGTTGCAGTGGGTTAAGTGCACAAGGACCGGCATAAGGATCCCAGTTGGAGCCCCTGGCTCCCCACCTGCTGGGGAGTTGCTTCACAGGTGGTAAAGCAGGTCTGCAGGTGTCTGTCTTTCTCTCCCCCTCTCTGTCTTCCTCTCCTCTCTCCATTTCTGTCTGTCCTATCCAATAATAACAACTATAATCACTGCAACAATAAAACAACAAGGGCAACAAAAGGGAATAAATAGATATTTTTTAAAAATTTCAAAAAAAAAGAATACCCTCCAAAATAACTTCTCTGATTTTTACTTTATTTATTCATTTATTTATTTATACTTACCTTCAGGGTCATCTCTGGGGCTCAGTGCACGCACTACGAATCCACCACTCCTAGCGGCAATTTTTTTCCATTTTACTGGATAGGATGGGAGAGAGAAAGGGACGATAGAGAGAAGGATGCTTTGCTGCTTATGAAGTGTCTTCCCTGCAGGGGGGAGGAAGCCAGGGGCTCCAAACCTAATTCTTGTGCGGGTCCTCCTGTGCACTTAACCAGGCATGCTACCCCCCCACCCCCCCGCTGGTCTCGTCACTCTCTGAGCCTCACATACTTGGAATCACACAGCCTCTAACTCATGCTAAGTTCTCATTCACTCAATAGCATGTCTCACCTGTGTTCATCCCTTTTCACTGCAGAGTCAGTCACATTTCACTGTGACCATAACACCATCTGTGTATCCATTGTCCTGTTAGTGAATTTAGGAGTTTTTTTT